>NC_061117.1:129515377-129570164 GCF_002878395.1 Capsicum annuum
ATCTTGCAAGATAATTTGGCTCTTTCAAAAATATTATCAAGTAGTTAATATATTTTGTGTACTAATTTTTAATAATTCATCACTCGAATTAACATCAATCTACTTATTATACATAATCAAAATATTTTAATGTTGAGCCCGTGCTGGTACGGATCATGCTCCTCGTATTTAATATATGAAAGAGTGAAAAAATTGCATTTCAATATTTAGTCAACTTACATCATATAAATTTAAATGTGAAAAGGTATATTTTTAATTAAAGTACATGATAGAAATCTTAATGAAAGAAGTACTTATATGTATTTGTGCTCTTACTTTTTTTTTTTAATGTCATCTTAATTATAAAAAGTAAAATAAACATATCATAAATTTATATCCTTTTAATGTTAATAAATTTTATTATTATATACTTGATATAAATTATTTTTACCCCACGTGAAGGTAAAATCTATTAACTGTTTATGCCAATATAATAAATATTATTTTAGTTTTGTTACTTGATCCATATCGATTTGACATGGGTCCAAAAATATGTATTAGAAATTTATTTTACTAACTTAATTTTATTAATAAATTTTTAAAAACTAAATTTGATATAATATTAGAAGAAAACAATAATTTTTTCTTAATTTGCTAAAATAAACAAGCACAAATAAAATTTTATTTGTAATATAAAATCTAAATAAAAATAAATATATAACCTTTATTTAGTTTTAAAATTTAATTATAATTAATTAATATAAATCATGTTTTTTGTACAATTATTCAATCATTTTCTTAGTAGTTATAGATTTAGAAAAGTTCAATGAGTCCCACTGCATTCGGGAGTTGTTTGGTAGAGTGTATTATTTTGGTAATCCATGTATTAAAGTGTGGTATTATTTAATACATTTTTGATAGCAAATTTGGAACAATGTATAACTAATGAATAGATTAGTTATACACCCTATATGGTATTATAGAGTGTATAACTAATACACCCAATTTGATGGATTAGTAATTCATGAATAAATATAAATAAAGACAAAAATGCCTCAAATTTCTTTAAATTTTTTCTAAATCTTTTTAAATTTATTCATTGTGAGTTATTTCTTTTCAATTTATCAAGATGATAATATCTCTCCAAATAATTTTAGTCATAAAAAAAACTACTCCATTAACTTAAAAAATGCTTATTGGTCAAAACTCGAAAACGAACTGCATGATCGCTGTTGGACAGTAAAATTTCAAGTTGAAAATAACAATCAAAACAAGAAAAAATATATATTTCAACAATCAATTTATTGATTTCAATGTGAGTGTTACAACCTCTATGAATCCTCTGATTCGCCTTTTCAAATGTAAATTCAAGGGCTTAAAGCTTGATTTTGAATTTGAACTTGATTTGCTGATCTAAGGGACTTGATCTTGACTTGTACTTGAATTCAAGGGTTTTTGAGCTTGTTCTTGAATATTGTAGTCTTGATCTTGAATCTTGATGAACTTGATTTGAATGCTTGAGCTTTGTAGAGAAATTACGACGTTTGATCCACAAGCTTTCTTTTGCTTCTTGTTTTTGTTCTGGGGGTGTTTTTTCTGAATTATGATACCCCTATTTATAGTTGTGGAAAGGAAGAGTCATGCTGAAGATAAACTTCTTTTGTCCAATCAAATTCAAGTGACGTGACATCTTTTATGGGCTTTGATTTCATTGGGTCTGCTGCATCATTTTGACATGTGGCATGGTCCTATTGACTTCTTCCCTTGACTTGGCATGCCACATTATTTGACACGTGGCGCTTATTTGGGCCTCTAGAATATAACAACATCTTTAGTATAATCCGAATTCCGTACAGATTTTAATTTAATAAAATTTTATTGGTCACAAAATGCCCCTTACTTCAAGACTTATCGAGATTTTTATTCTTTTAAAGACTAGTATGATAATAATTATATTATTATTTGTGTACCAATATTATCATGAACCAATACATGCAAACATATTGTGCACAAATTATATGTTCCTTTTAAATTTGTGGAAAGTTGTCACGTGACTTTGGCAAATATTAGTATCATATTAGCACACATGTTGACATCCCATAATATTTCTTTTAAAAACATATAATGCTTACTTGCTGTACGCACATATGTTGACATCCTATTAGCACTATGCTTCCAACTACTTTTGTTTTGCATTGGAATCAACCACCGCCTTTAATACCTTCTCCCAATTTCATCTATTTTAGGAATTATTGACCGTATGTATTGTCTACAAATAGATATTCATCCCCTTTTTTTTTATCATCATTATTTAAGCATTATTGAAGCTCTGGAACTTTTCCTCTGCATCGTCCCCTTTTTTTGTATGCGATCTACGTGCAATTACTTGAGTTTGAGGTATTTTATTCTCCCTCTTGTGTTTCGCCTCTTTTTTTTTTTAGTTTCTTTTCCTCTTTTTCTTTTTTGTTTTGTTTTTGTTTTTAGAGAATTGAAACAGATAGAAACATGCAATAATTGGCCGGTTTAAGGTGCGAGAGTTAAAATTTGTCTCCGTCACCTTAAGTTCGAATAATGTTACTTGAAGATGGTGAACATCGGCTTAAGGTACGAAAGTTTAACTTCGCTTTCATCACCTTAAGTTCGAACAATTTTACTTGAAGATGGTGAACATCATTTTATGGTGCGAGAGTTTAACTTCACCTTTGACACTTTAAGTCCGAACAATTTTACTTGAAGACGGTGGACATCGGCCTTAAGTCCGAACAATTTTACGTGAAGACGGTGGACATCAGCTTAAGGTGCAGAGATTAACTTCGCCTCCGTCACCTTAAGTCCGAACAATTTGCTTTAAGATGTAATGATTTTCGTGTGAGCCCTTTCACCGATATATTTATGCAATGGTTTTCTCTAAGTATGGGCCTTTTCACTGATACATTTATACGATGATCTTCTCTAAGTATGGGCCCTTTACAATAGTCAGCTTAAGGTGCAAAGGGACAAATTTTGTCCACCTTAAGGCATTAAAATTTCGATATCATTTTAAGAATAAACCCGTAAGAGGCCAGCTCAAGGTGCAAAGGGACAAATTTTGTCCACCTTAAGGCATGAAAAATTTAAGATCCTTTTGAGGATAAATCCATGAGAGGCCAGCTTAAGGGGCAAAGGGACAAATTTTGTCCACCTTAAGGCATGAAAAATTTGAGATTCTTTTGAGGATAAATCCATAAGAGGCCAGCTTAAGGTGCAAAGGGATAAATTTTGTCCACCTTAAGACATGGAAAATTTGAGATCCTTTTGAGGATAAACCCGTAATAGATCAGCTTAAGGTGCAAAGGGACAAATTTTGTCCACCTTAAGGCATGAAAAATTTGAGATTCTTTTGAGGATAAACCCGTAAGAGGCCTTGATTTAAAGACTTGAAAATTTTGTCAACTTTCACTCCCAATTTGAAAGTTGAAAACTTGGCGTATTGAGCGGTTCAACTTCCAAATTTGGGGAGTTTAGAGACTTCATCTTATGTAAATGAAGCTCAATTTCATTGGAGTTTGCCTTCATGGAGCCGCCAATACTTGGAGAGAGTCCAAAATTTAATTAAAATATTTTCATACTTGGTATCGATATGGCGGATACTGCAAGAACATATTTTTTTGATACTGAATTCAGAATGAAATTTCAAGCGCCTACGTACCTCAGTAAAGAAGATCAAGTCACAATGTAGTTCTGGGGTGATTGTTTTTTTGTGTCCCAAGTTTTGCCTAGGCCGTCTCTTTCAAGGTTTTCAACCTAGCAGATATTTTTTTTGTGTTGTACACAGTTTATACTCTTGCGGGCCAGGAGTGAACATGCAGTTTATACTCGTTCCTTAAGGAGTTCCATCTTCCTTCAAGGATAGTACTTTTTTAAGAACTTGGAGTTGATAGGGCTGATTTTCACTCCATCTGAATTGACAAGCATGTAAGCACCATTTGAGTATGCCTATTGTATGACATATGGTCTATCCCACTTCGGGGTGTATTTGCCCCCGGACTTACGAGAAGTAATAATGGGCCTTCTTCCTGCAAGGACTTGATCTTCAACTTGAAAGAACCTCAAGCGAATCCTTTTATTGAAAGAACGAGATAGCCGGGCTTGATAACATTCAAGATTTTGTTGAGCCTCCAGCCTCTTCTCATCGAGATCTTTTAACTCTGAAAGATGCAACTTAGCATTTTCTTCATCGGTGAGCCGTTCTTGAATAACCAATCTCAAAGAAGGTATTTGACGCTCAAATGGCAGGACTGCTTTAACTCTAAAAGCGATGAGTATGAGGTTGCTTGTGTTGGTGTGCGGTAAGTCGCTCTATATGCCCATAAAGCTTTTTCCATTCATTCATGTCAGTCTCACTTGGACTTGGAGATGACTTTCTTTAATATATTGTATAAAGTCTTATTAAACACTTCAGCTAAACCATTGGCGGCAGCATGGTACATAGAAGACTTGCGCTGCTTGACGCCAAAGAGATCACAAATCTTATTCATCAGCTTGTTATCAAATGGCTTGCCATTATCGGTTATTATATATTGAGGGATTCCAAAGTGGTAGTGATATTCACTCAGATGAAATTTGCAATATTCTCCTTTTTTACTTCTCTGAGAGCAACAACTTCGACCCATTTTGAGAAGTAATCTATTGCGGCCAAGATGTATGATGTCCTCCAAAAATTTTTGGTAGTGGACCAACAACATCCATTCCCAAAGCATTGAATGGACAAGATGCTATATTTAGGTGTAAAACTTCAGGAGGTTGATGAATGAAATTCGCATGGAATTGACAAGGTTTGCATCTTCTAGCATAGTCCAAGCAATCTTTCACCATCGTTGGCCAATACTATCCCATCCTTTTAATGTGAAAATGGAACTTTGGTCCAGACTGATGCGATCTACAAACTCTCGAGTGTGCTTCTTGCAAAGCTTGAATTGCTTCTTCCTCTCCCAAACACCATAAGAGTACTCCCTCAAATGATCTTCTATACAGTGTGTCTTTGTAGTAAAGGAAGCGAGGTGCACGACGACGAATGTCAGTCCTTCTCTTTGGATCTTCTGTAAGTATCCCATAATACAAATAGTCAATGATAGGTTGTTGCCAATCTTCCTTTACAGCCTCGGACATGGCAATGAGGTATTTAACCTTATTTTCTACATCCTCATTTGATGGTGGTATTACCCATTCTTGGCGGATAGTAACTCACATTTGATTTGGAAGATTCAGGGTTGAGGCTAAAGCATCTAGGGCATCGACTTGCTTATTTTCTTTACTCGGCATATGCTGGAGGGTTGCTTCTCCAAGCCATCATCAAATTTTGTGCATAATCATGATATGGTCGTAGCTCAGGCTTTCTAACTTCATAGCTCCCCAAAAGCTGCTTGATCACCAATTGAGAGTCACCATTAATTGCAGTTTTTTCATGTCAACTGCCATCTTAAGTCCAAGTATTAACGCCTGATATTCAACAACGTTATTAGAGCAACGATTGGTTAGGGTAAAAGAGTATGGGATGACCTCTTCTTGTGGAGTGACGAATACCACACCGGCACCAGCTCCATCTCGATGTGCGGAACCATCAAAGTACATCTTTCACGGGGGTGTGTCTTCAATAACCATTGCATTTTCATCAGAAAGTTCATCGCTTATTTCCCAATCATCAGGTATCGGGTGGTCTGCCAAGAAGTTAGCCAATACTTGTCCTTTACGTCCTTTTGGGGAACATACACAATCTCAAATTATTGAAATTAAAGGTAACATATTGCAAGTCGGTTACTAAGGACTAGTTTCAATATTACAAACTTAATGGGATTTGCCCTAGATACAAGATGGACAACATGAGCTTGAAAGTAGGGTTTTATCTTTTGAATTGAGAAGGCCAATGCCAAACATAACTTTTTGATTGGAGAATACTTTAGCTCATTTAGTGTCATTATTCTGCTCAGATAGTAAAGAGAGTTCTCTTTGCCTTCACTATTTTCTTGAGCCAGTAGTGCTCTAACTGACCTCTCTTGTACCGCGATGTAAAGTATCAATGGTTTCCCAGATATGGGTTCCGCAAGAACTAGTGACTTCATTAAGTATGATTTGATACTCTCAAAGGCATTACTACAAGCTTGGCCCCATTCGAAGAGAGTGTCTTTCTTTATGAGACGACTACATGGTTGACACTTTTCAACCAGGTTTGAGATGAACCTCCTTAAATATGCTAGCCTTCCTTGAAGACTTTTTAACTCATGAATATTTTGAGGCTCGAGCATCTTCAAAATCGCGTTGACTTTTTCCTTATCAATTTCAATTCCTCAGTATTATACAATGAAGCCAAGAAACTTTCCAGAAGTAACTCCAAAGGCACACTTCAATGGATTCATCCTAAGTTGATATCTTTGAAGTAACTCAAACACCATTCTTAGGTCTTTTAAGTGATCGTCTCTCTTTCATGACTTCACCACTAGATCATCGACGTAGCATTCAACATTCTTATGGAACAAGTCGTCAAAGATGTTTTGCATAGCCCTTTTATAAGTGGTGCCAGCATTCTTCAAACTAAAAGGCATCACCCTGTAGCAATAAATAACTTTGGGCGTACAAAATGCGGTGAGTTCTTCATTCTTTGGTGCCGTGCGGATTTAATTGTAGCTGGATGAACCATCCATGAAGGACATTGCCTCATAACTAATGGTGACATCAATCATCAACTCTGGTATGGGGATTGGAAAGTCATCCTTAGGGCAGGTGTTGTTGAGATCTCGAAAGTCGACACAAACTTGAATTTGGCCATTCTTCTTCCGTACTGGAACAATACTTGAAATCCATGTGGGTTATTTGACTTCGCGAATAAAGACAGCTTCAATGAGTTTGTTAACTTCATTTTCAATTCATGGAACCAACTCTAGCCTAAAATGCCTTTGGGCTTGCTTAACAGGACGAGCACCATTCTTGACCGCCAACTGATAGACTGCTACTTTTGGATCTAAGCCAGGCATTTCTTTGTAACTCAAACGAAGACATTCATATATTCTTTGAGTATGTCCATATAAGTGATTTCCTTCTTCACTTCTAAAAACGTACTCAAGTAAGTTGGTCTTGGGTCTTTATCGGTTCTAAGATTAACTTCCTTCATAGGATCTATTGTGGCCTTTACTTCTTATTCAAGTTGCGACGGAGCATCTCCACCATCTTTCTCCTCTTGAGGATCATCGTCGTTGATGGATATATGATAACACTAGAAAGCATTTTCTATCTATTTATCAACCTTTATTTGAGACGAGATATCTTTCTTATTCTGGGTCATAACATGATATGAGGAGCCAACACTCTCTTCATCTTCCTCGTATTGCTTGGTATAAACCACAATATGAGCCTTTGCTTTTAGCACCTCATTGTATGAAACTACCAGTTTTGTCTGCTGCCTCATTCTAGAAGGAATCAAACTTTGGAAATCCTTCTGGATCTTAGGCGAAGAGTTCATTGTTGTACTTTAACGACTTCTCTGATGCTTGTTATTTTTCTTGTTTTTTAGAGGACCCAACCTTTCAAACACAGAAGTTATTGTAGTTGATTCTCTAAACCGTTCAAAGGCAGAAGGCCTTTTGTTGGATGCAGTAGATTTTTCTTCTACAGTAATGTAGTTACTAACCGCCCTTCTTATGGAGATGCAAATCGGAGGTGGCTGCGTGTATTCTTGGCCTTCACATGCCTGTCTGGTTGTACCATTCGACAGAAGTTTGCCCAACCTTGATGGCTCATTAGGATTATATCCAGCCTTTACAAATAGCTTGTATGCATTTGGGTCGAAACCATCCTTCGTACGTTTCATAGGGAGTGTCATATCTTGTGGCGAATTTTGAGCCATAGACTCCAAGTAGTCTTAAGGATAGATTTATTGTGTCAATCCTCCTGATAGGTAAAGTTAGCCCTTTTAGCACATTATCTTGGGCATCAGATGGGTGACCTTCCTCTTTCTTTACCTTTAGTACGTATCAAAGAACGGAAGCTGTCTTCTTTTTTATAGGTGCGGCATTTTCTTTATTTAAAGTGAAGAGGGGCTTCTTCGTGGCGACTTTTTTGATAGTCATCGTGACCTTCTTAGACGCAAGATCGTCACACTTGGTCTTTGTGACATTTTCAACCCTTTTCTCATTCACAACATAATTATTTAAGTAGAAATTTGCATCGACAAAGTGTGACTCAGCTTCAGTGAATGGTTTGTCATCGGCAACTATCTTTCTTTCCACTCCACCTTCGAGGTACTTCAAGCATTGATAGTAAGAGGACGAGATATTTTTATTCTCGTGTACCCAAGCCCTACCAAGCAATATATTGTATGATGTTTTGGCATCGATCACATGCATCAATGTATTTGATTGAAAATCATCCATACGAATCCCCAACTTGATAGATTCTATACCCTCTAGCCCCCTTGGTTGAAGCCTTGGATCATTATACGGCTTTCGGCCAGTTCATTGGTATCAATGCCAAGTTCCTTCATTATACGAATAGACAGGATATTAACTCTGGATCCTCATCAATCAAGATTCTATTTTTCTTCTTCCTTAGAACTTGACCTACCATGTACAAAGGATAATTGTGTAGGGCTCCTCCAAGCAAAATATCATTATTTGTAAATGTGATTTTTGTATCACATACATGTGCCTCTTGGCTAAGTGGCGCTATAGGCATTTTAGAAGATGGAGTAACCTCCACGGGTGGGTTTTCACCCTTTGCCCCCTCTTTGGCAGTATTAAATCAAGATGCCTCAAGGTTGACTTGAGCAGTCTTTGCAAGAAACCAACTTGGTAAGAATTCTTCCAAAGTTATTGGACACTGTAGTTTTTGGTGTGAAGCTCCGTCACCCTCGTCTTCTTTGAAAGTTCAACCAACTTCTATTTCTTTGGTTTATTTACCATCCTCCTTCTAATTGGCTGCTCGGATAACTTCTTACGTAGACTTGTCTTCCTGCGTCTGTGCCTGGTCACCAGAGTCCAATCTTTATCATCGCCTTCATCAACTGAAGACCTGTTAGGCTCTAATAGTTTCTTATTATGTTATTTAGTACATATTTGGACTGGATCGAGTGAGTTAAAAGTGATAGAGATTTGATAAGAACTGACCGTCTCATCATCGAAGAAGATCTTCTTCTCATTTACTAGTTGCATGACTTTGTCCTTAAATACAAAGCATTTTTCCAGAAAGTGACTTACAAGCCTATGATATTTGCAATAACTAGGGTCATTGGTTCTTTCACTTCGTTGGGCCGCTTCATCTCTGGGAGTTTAATAAGCCTATGCTCAAGGAGTTCATCGAAAATCTCAGCAACATCAGAATCAAGGAAGGGATATTCCTTTTTTTGCATCTCCTTTAAAGTTTTCTGATTTGGCCATGCTCCAGAAGTCATCTTCACACTTTCCTTCTTGCTCACCTTCGTGGTGACCTTCCCAAGAGATACGTTAATATTCATAGATTCCTTGTTGTCATTTTTTAGGACAAACCTGCCCCGTCTTTTGGGTTCTTACTTATTCTTTCCCCTTCGAGGTTCATAGATAGGCGCTTCTCCCTTTCTAGCAGAAGACATGCTCAAATCCATATCGTGAGCACGAGTAGCTAACTCTTCAAAGGATTTAGACTTAATGCCTTGCAAGATGTAGAGAAGCTTCCAGTGCATTCCTTAGACGTACATCTCTATTGCAGAAGCTTCGTTGAGCCTATATTTACAGTTTAGGATAGTATTTCTCCATCGATTAATGAAGTTAATGATTGGTTCGTCCTTTTTTTCCAAGTATTTGTGAGCTCTACCATGCTCACTGTACGCCTTGTGCTATAAAAGCTATTTAGAAACTCATGCTACAATTGCTCTCAACTGTCGATGGAATTAGGCTCAAGTTTTGTATACCAATCAAAGGCATTTCCCTATAGGGAATGAACAAACTGTTTGACAAGATAGTCACCGTAAGTTCCAGCATTATTACATGTCTCAAAAAAGTGTACGACATGTTATTTTGGGTTCTCTTTGCCCTCAAATTATTGAAATTTGGGGGGTTGATAGCCGGCAGAAATTTTGAGGCTATCTATTCTTGCAGTGTAGGTCTTGGCATACGCAAGGAAAGACTTGGTGACAACATCATACTTGTCTTTGAGGGTCTCTTCAATGAATTCCTTCAATTGCTCAATCGGGATCATTCTCTCAGAAAAAACTTGCACCTCTTTAGTTGGTGGTGTTTGTTTCATAGGATGCTCTATCTCGTGAGCCTTTGGAGATTTTCCAGGTGTATGGATAGACTCTTTATCTTTCAGTTTTTCCATCTTATCCACTATCTTATCAATCCGAGCATCTTGATTCTGAACATATTTGGTTAAGCCCTCAATTGCCTTTGTCAGATTCGCAAGTTGTTCCACCATAGATGAGGCATCAGTCACCATTACTTGCATGATCACTGGAGATGTTGGAGAGTAACATGGGTTATCGTATAAATTGATCTTCAAAGTGCTCAGCTTATGCGGTGTAGTGGAGATGACGTATTTGTTGAACGACCATCGCTCTTTAAGCTAGAGTATTTAGAACTAGAGTGCTCAAGTAGAGATAGTGTCCCCTTAAGCGATTCCGCCACATTTCTTTCTCCTTCCGAAGCACTTGCATTGAATTTCATTCCTTTTGAGGTTGAAGATCCAAAAACTGGAGTTGGCGCGGACGATACTGGATGTGTTTGTTGTCCAAACAAGCCTGCCTTGCTTCGTGTGACAGCTCTCATGCTTCCAAAAGTAACACCAAGGATGCTTTCTACTTCAGCAGAGAACTTTGAATCTGCAGCCTTGGAAGCAGTTGATTGAGAGTTGACCTTCTTGGAAGTTATTTTGGTATTTTTAAACTTTGAAGTATGAAAAGTTGAGATGATAGGTAGAAATTGTCCCACTGGCGTGCCAGAATTTGTTGGACAATAAAATTTCTAGTCGAAAATAATAATCGAGACAAGAAAAAAATATATTGCAACAATCAATTTATTAATTTCAATGTGAGTGTTACAATCTCTATGAATTCTCTGATTCGCCTTTTCAAATATAAATTCAAAGGCTTAAAGCTTGATCTTGAATTTGAACTTGATTTGTTGATTTGAGGGACTTGATCTTGACTTGTGCTAGAATTCAGGGGCTTTTGAACTTATTCTTGAATATTGCGGTCTTGATCTTAAATCTTGATGAACTTGATTTGAATGCTTGAGCTTTGTAGAGAAATTGTGACGTTTGATCCACGAGCTTTCTCTTGCTTTTTGTTAGAGTTCTGAGGGTGCTTTTTCTGAATTATGAGTTCCCTATTTATAGTTGTAGAAAAGAAGTGTCATGATGAATATGGACTCTTTTTTGTCCAATCAAATTCAAGTGATGTGACACCTTTTATGGGTTTTGATTTCATTGGGCCTACTACATCATTTTGACATGTGACATGGTCCTATTGTCTCCTTCCCTTGACTTGACATGCCACGTTATTTGACATGTGGCGCTTATTTGGGCCTCTAGAATATGACGATATCTTAGGCTTAGCAAAGTGGGCTTATTATTTGTAGCCCAAATCAATGGGCTAGCCCAATAAAATAATTAAATCCATATATGTTTAGACTTAAATAATTAATCCAATTATATTAATCCGTAATATTTGTTTGGGACCAATATATTTTGAATTTAATATAATTCGAATTTCTTACGAATTTTAATTTAAATTTTGTTGTTCACAATCGCATACAAGCTTTAATTTTGTAAATAGGATATATTACATATAAAAATAATTTTTTTGCTTAGCTTTAACACTCTATGGAACACAATTTTATGTTAAGAATGATTTTATGGTCTTATTCAAAAGTTATTCGTACCTCCCCCTAACTTAAGAAACCACAAAGTGAGAACAACAAACAAATGATGAATAAATAAAGAAAAATAACCCAAAAAAAAGAATAGTTGCTGCAAGTGAATAATTAAATCTTAAAATTACAAGGTAAGTTATTAGTTACATTGAGGATTTTTTTTATTTTTTAAATAATAATAAAACTTTGCAAAGAAAATACACAAAGTTATAGTATGTCGAGGGTATTTTTTTTTAAACAAACAAGATTAATTTTAAAATATAACAATACATATTATTTTCAATACATCAAATCAAATACTGCATATTCAGTATTATCGGGGTCAATGACATAGGGGCATGAGTTGTAATTTGGTAGGAAAACGTGCTCATTATGGAATGATTTGTAATTTGATGGAAAAGGATGAGCTTTTTGTTAAAATTGTTGCATGAGTCCAAATAAAGAAACACAAAGGCAACTTAATTTAACCAATATTATCTTGTAAATAAGTTTTTAATTATTGTAATTTATAATACTTTTTCTTTTATTCAATTTAAGTGACACTGTATAATTTAGAGAGCCAACCAAATTTTTATATTTAAATTTTTTTTTAAGTAGTTAATTATGTGATTTATAATGTTTTTACATAAATTTTTAGTAAAATATGAATACTCTCTTCGTCTCAGTTTATGTGGCCAGATAAAATCTTGACAATCGATTAAATATTATATATATATATATATATTGTGATTTACAATAATTTTTATCTCATTTTCAAGTAATATATGTTATTTTATATATTTCTTTGTCTCATCCCAATATATGTGCATTAATATAATTTCGATAGTCAATTAAATTTTTATTTGACATATCATTTTTTGTCTATTTTACCTTTTTTATGAAATATTATTAATTTTCTAATGCATAAATGACCATAATAATTAATCAGGGGTGATATAGTAAAATCATGATTGAAGCAATGAAACAAACATGTCTTAAATGACTTATAATAACTAATTAAAAGTGACATAATAAAAATACTATAAAAATATATTTGTGGAAAAAATTTAAGTGGGTCTCATATAAGATGTCAAGTTAATTTTAAACATCAAAAATTAATTTAATATTTTATGTCCATTTTACCCTTTTTATTAAATATTATTATTTTTAATACTTAGATGACTTATAATAACTAATTAGCAGTGATATATTAAAATTACGGTTGAAGCAGCTGAAGCAAACATGTCATAAATGTCTATTTTACTTTTTCTTATTAGATATTATTAATTTTTTAATATGTAAATAACTTATAATAATTAATTAGGGTATTTTAAGTTGTTAATTATTGTGATATATGATACTTTATAATTTTTTTAGATAACATGTGTTACTCTCGTCGTTTTAATTTTTTGATACTGATAAAATTTTTAGAGTCAACTAAATTTTTAATTATAATTCTTAGATTGTTGTATTATTTTTAAATATTTTAATTTTTTAATTATTGTAATTTTTACATAACTTTTAGAAAATATATGCTACTCTATCAACTTCAATTAATGTGACATGGATGGAATTTAGAGAGCCGACCAAATTTTTTATATATAATTTCTACATATTTTGAATTTTTATTTATTTTGATTTATAGTACTTTGTACTAATTTTTAAATAATATATGTTATTCCCTCCGTCCCAATTTATGTGAGTGTGATAGTATTTGGCGAATCAATCAAATTTTTTATATGTTGTTAAATATTTTAAATTGTTATTATTAGAATTTATGATACGTTTTACGTTATTTTCAAAAAATATATGTTACTTACTCTGTTTCAATTTATACGACGCTAATAGAATGTTAAAAGTTAACCAAATTTTTTGTATATCCTTCAAATATTTTAAGCGGTTCATCTTAATTATAAAAAATAAAATAAACAAATTATAAATTCGTATCCTTTTAATGTTAATAAATTTTATTAATATATACTTGATATAAATTATATTTACCCCACGCGAAGGTAAAAACTATTAGTTGTTTATGCCAACACAATAAATATTATTTTAGTTTTGTTACTTGATCCATGTCGATTTGATATGGGTCCAAAAAATATGTATTATAAATTTATTTTACTCAATTACTTTATTGATAAATTTAAAAAATCTAAATTTGATAAAATATTAGAAGAAAATAATAATTTTTTCTTATTTGCTAAAATAACTAAGTACAAATAAAATTTTATTTGTAGTTTAAGATATAAATAAAAAGAAATTTATAACCTTTATTTAGTTTTAAAATCTTATTGTAATTAATTAATACAAATCATGTTTTTTGCAAAATTACTTAATCATTTTCTTAGTAGTTATAGATTTTCATTTGTTTTTTTTTTAAGATTCAGACGTCTGAATCTAAATGCACATCTGAATGATTAAGATGTTGTCTCTAAATCTGAAAACTGCATGATTAAGATTGTTTGTTTTTAAACATCTGAATGTGTAAAAAAAATTATTTGTATACATAATAAAATAAAAATAAAATTTAAATTAAAAATTAATTATATATTAAAAAAGTATGTAATTTAATACAATAAAATTATTAGTATTTGATTGAGAAAAAAGCATTTATATTTGTTAGTGATAGTGAAGATAGATTATAATGGTGGTTGCGGTGACAATGATTGATGTTAATGATTAATATTGTTGGTGGTGATAATTGTGATGGTTGGTATTGTAGTGACTGTTATGATGGTGGCGATTGATGGTGATGGTAGTTATTGTGATGTGACGTTGCTTGATGTTAGTAGTTTAAGGTGTTGATTGTGTTGGCTGAACATGAATGCATGATGATTGATGATGTGTTGGTGCTAGTTGGAGATGTTATTTATTGTGATGGTGGAGATGGTTGTTAGTAGAGATAAATTATAGCGGTGGTACTGGTAGAAGTAGTGGTAGAGGTGGCATTACTAGGGACAATGGTGGTGGCGGCCAAAGAATGTGTAGAAGTTGTGTATTAGTAGTAGTTAGTGGTGGGGCTAGTTGTGATACATAAGTTGGTTGGTAGTAGGGATTGACCGCTAGTGGTTGCTGATTGTGGTGTTGTTGACGGCAGTGGTGATGGTGAATATAATTAGAATAAAAGAGGTAGTAGGTATGGTAGCAGTTGACAATTGTGGTTGGTAGCGATATTTTTTATCGATGGTGGAGGTGGTTGGTGGTGGTGGGTGGTGGTTGACAATGGTGACGATGGCAGAGATGGTTAGTGGTGGTAACTGCTGATTATGAATAAAATGGTGAATATTATCCAACACCAGAATATCCCTTCAGACTTATTAAGACTTGGTTCTAGATCTGAATGATTAAGACCTATTCAGACCTATTAAGAGTTAAAATCTTAATAAAAAAAAATGCACTTAATGGTCTGAAGTCTGAACCATTCAGATTCAGACCCCCATTAAGTGCAAACAAATGAGGCCTTAGAAAACTTCAATCGGCCCACTGCATTCCATAACATAGGGGCATGAGTTGTAATTTGGTAGGAAAAAGGTGGACATTTCACTATGGTATGATTTGTAGTTTGATGGAAAAAAATGAGATTTTTGTTAAAGTTGTTGCATGAGTCCAAATAAAGAAGTCAAAAGCCATCATTTCACCTCTGAACTTGTCCACTCAATTTACTTTATCCCTTAAACTAAACTTATATATCTATCCCCTTAACAGTTTTATAGTGAATTAAATACCTCCCTAAAGATGTAATGCCACTCTCATTACGGAGAATGTATTACACGCGCCCACACATCAGCGCCACATCATTGCCACATCGTGCCACGTCACAAATTATTTTTAAAAAGTTCTATATATATATTGAAAATAAAAAAAGATCACGTGCCACAATTTTGGGATCAAAAATCGGGAAATGGATCATTTGTCTTTGAATTCATCGTACAATTTTGGGTATTTAGTGGAATCCACTGAATATGAAAATCACGACACAATTCCGCCGGAAAACGCCATTCCTACCGATCAAACACCACCATTTCCCCCACCCCAAACTCACTGCCGATCAAACCCAACCCCCATCGGAAAATATCATAAACCAGTGACTAAAAATTTAAATCCACCTAATAAATTCGATTAAATCAATCCCAAATTCTCTAAAATCAAACCAACTACTAAATAATCAAAATTTCACTAATCAACCAAAATCGACCTCTTTGAGTTGATTTCAGTGAAGTTCTACCAAAAAAACAACAATAAATTTCATTTTAGTCCACTCCCGTAGGAAAAACAACAACAACTAGTCGACCACCACTCATCTCCTTCCACCTCGCCAAAAAATACAACCCAGCTAGTCCCCTCTATTTCTATTTTCGACGAAATTCATTGAAAAACGACTTCAGTTTCAATTTCATTCTAATTTTTCAAATCCATAAAGATAGTTTTGAATTTTTCAAATCCACAAAATAGTTTTTATTTTTCAATTCAATTTCATTCCTTTAAACTGATCTGAAGCCCATAAATAGAAATAGGGTATGAAGAAAGGGGTTTGAAGGAGGAGAAATTAAGGGTGGGGGTGGGGTGGCAGATTTGGTAGTTGAAGGAGGAGAAATTGGGGTGAGGGTGGTGGGTTTGGTAGTTGAAAGAGGAGAAATTGGGGTGGGGGTGACGGATTTGGTTGTTAAAGGAGGAGAAATTTGGTGGGAGTGGAATGAGGGAGGCTGATTTGACCGTTAAAATGGGGAGAAATTAGGTGGGGGTGGGATGGGGTTGGGGGTTAGAAGGAGAGGGAAGGGGGAGATTTTATAATTTTTTCTTCTCTCTCTGCATATATATATATATATATATTAGGCCATTTTTGCACAAAAATCAGATTCACAGTTTTTCTTCTCTCTCTTTTTTTTAATGCTACGTCACCCCTAAAGGTTGAAATGAATTCACTATAAGACTGTTAAGGGGTGGGCTAAGTAACTATAAGTTTAGTTTAAGGGCTAAAGTAAGTTGAACGGACAAGTTCAGGGTGAAATGATGACTTTTCTCAATAAATAAATATAAAAGATAACTTAATTTAACAATATTATCTTGTAAATTACATAGAAAGACCATAATTTCCTCAATATTTTGTTCAATGACATTAAGCTGCCATGTTGAAGGCAGCTCTTCTAGTATATAAAAAAGTGTAATCTTGAAAATGAATTCTTTAATTAATTTTTGTTTTCATTTTTACCAAAAAATATTGAGTTTAAACTCTTAAAAGGTACTTAACAAGTATGTATGAGTAAAATGACAATGACTTTGTATCCAGAACTCCAATAGCTAGCTATATCATCAAACTAATTAGTAATATTACAAGTAAAATGTGGGGGAAATTTGCTAATGTTTGAAAAATATTATTTCAAAGGTATTCGGGTGAATATAACTTCTCCTAGTTAAAAGACTAATAACAATAGTTTTGGATCTGGTATTGTTGATGAATAACTAATAATTAGGTCATACCTCCACGAGAACTTTTAAGTAATCGTGTGCTTTTTAGGACGATGTTCTCTAGCAAAGACGCTCCTCATCACAAATTTTTCCTTTCCACGTTCTCTTTTCATTAATAATATCATATTAGTAACAACAATATGTGAGTATTTATTGCACTTTTCTGTCGGGATATACTATATTAGTACCTTTTATAAAAAAATTCTCCCTCTTTCTCAAATTAGTCGTGATGATTTTTTTGACATACCTGTTAAGAAATTTTAATTAGGAGAGATTTTAAATTATTTTATTGTTTATTGATATTGAATAGTTATAACATCATCCCCATAATTAAAGTTCTTTAAAGTTTTATGAAGAACAACTTGTAATGACCTTCATATTTTTTTTTTGAATTTTCTATGTTTTGATCATTTTGATCTTATTCATAGTTGTTCCATGTTGATTTTGGGGTGTGAGATAATTGACACAGTTTTCAATGCGATTGGAAATGTTTTCGGAGAGTTTGAGACTTTTAGAGGCTTAAAATGGTCAATATTTAATGTTCTGAGTGTCGGATGGTGATTTGGATAATTTCATTAGATTCAAAACATCTATTTTGGGTTAGTAGCATAGTAAGTTTGGGTCCCAAACCTTTATTTGCATTTCAACTCTCCATTCAAAAACTAGTTAAAATGGTTTATAGGGGGTCTCGGGGGTAAATTTATTGTAAACAACCCTTTTTCATAAATTTAATGATTTCATTGGACCCTAAATATGTTTTATGATCAATTTGCACTATTGATTTATGTTCATAGGGTTTTGGATGAATTTCGAGGGTGAAAAATAAGTTTTGAAATTATTGATGCTGGTGTGGCCGCTAAAGTGGTTGGTTGACCGCTTTAGCAGTCGTTGACCATTTGACCGACTGTTAAAGCAATCATTTGATCTCTTTAGCAGTAGTGTGACCCTTTTACCAGTCCTCTTTAGCATACAAATTATCGATTTAGCAGTCATTGCTAAGTTTAAGACCAAACCTAATCTATTTAGTTTTTTTAACATTTTGGGAGCTAGAAAGCTCCAATTTTGATGATTCTCGATATGTTTTTTCTCGTATAAATATTATCTATATGATTATAACTTAATATTTCTCATTTTATAATAATAACCATTCCGTTTTCAAGATTTTTAACCAAAGTAGAGATTCAACACTCCATTCCATTATTTTTACCATTTTTGGGGCTTGAGAGCTCGAATTTGAGCGTTTCCAAAGGGGTTTTTGAGATTTATTTCATGAATATGTTTCTAAACTTTAATTCCTTTACTTTTCATTTATTTATATCATCAAACACACTCTTTAATCTTGGTTTCAAAATGAATTTTGGATTTTTTGCCGGTAAAGCTTTAAAATGCTTTTTCTTCCATTTGGACTTTATTTTTAAATTTTTTCGTATAGGTTTTCAACTGTAGACTCATATAATGTTGATTAAAGCATTTCTAAAGAAAAAAATTTGATTTAACAAATTTGATTTTACCCCTTTATGTTTGAATTTGTTTTTCAAATTCATTTTGGATCCATCTTAAATAGGGTCAATATGGGTATCATTACCTTACTTTTAACTTATAGATGAAATATTTGATTAGATTGGATTCATTTGGTGTTGATCTAAGAGAGTTGGTATTTTGATTGAGGTTTTGGACTGCTTTGGGCTTGCAAATCTTCTTTAAGGTAAGTTGAAATGTACCTTGACTTTTTCTAAAGTGTTTATATGTTTGTATTGCTTGTTTGTTTATATGTTATGATTCATTTAGGATTGGGGGTCCTGCTCAGGTGAAATGGAGATCATCTCCGTGGGTACCGATGTTTGATGAATTATAGATAGATAACCTTGTGGTTCTCAAATAATTGATATTTAATGCCCATCGTAGAGCTTTAATCTTGTTAGTGGACTTCATTGTGATGATTGTGGTTTAGTGCCTTGTTAGGAGGTAATTATGTTATTATCATCATTATTAATGAAATGATTGAAGTTTTAGTGGATACATAAAGTATGAATAGACTTTTAATAGTGGAGGCTTAATGAATGGACCAAGTTAGATTTGGGTAGTCAGTGATTTATTATTATCGATATTATTGGTTATTTTGTATTGTCTGTATGGGGATTATGTGAACTTCATTATGAAGGTAAGTAATTATTTATAATTATATGCCCGAGTGAGGGTTTATATGCATATTGCTTTTGATTTGAGAGGATATATTATTGTGATGCCCGAGGTGGGGCTTAACTTGATGTTATTTGTCATATTTTATACATTAAATACCTTATTTATCATTGTATCGTCCGAGTGGAGGCTTGACTTAATATTGTAGGCCATATCTAAGCATTTAATAACATATTCAATGTAGTGATGCCCGAGTGAGGAGTTGAAAATGATAATATTGATAACTACATGACTATTTATTCTGGTGGTGTCAAGTAGAAACTGATATCATAAATTATTGATACATTGAGTTGATCTTTAGCTCTCTTATACATGTATCAAATGGACTATTATCTTTATATTGATTGGTTGTGAGCATTACATGCTCATATCACGCATGCATATTCATGAGACATTGGTAGCATTGAGATATTTTAATTTATATAAGAAAATGAAACACTTTATAAAATGCATATACCGAAAGATATGCTGATAAGATTGATTTGAGACATGAGCTTGAGATTATACGAGTATATAGGTTACAAACCCCCCCATAAGTTCTACCTGAAAGCTACGAGCTCGATGGGTATATATAGATAATTATTCGATAAATTTTAAACATTCTTCATCATCCCATCGTCATTACCCCATTGTATTCCATTACCTTTATTGGTCTAGTTTGATATTGTGTCAGTATTTACTTTTGTATTGTATTGCTATTATAGAACCTTGTTTGTGATATTGTGTGTGAGCATTCATTTTATTTCATTACATTGTCTTACATCATCCTATATTGTCTAAGGAATTGAGGTATTATAAGATGTGGGATATGGTTGTGGTTGGTTAGGAGAGATAATTATGTATCACCCCCTTGGTAGCATGAGATAAACTTTTATTTATGCATATTCTTCTTGTTTTTATCCTATATTATTGGTCAATTATAATTAGTTAAGCTTGATATATCATATTAGTGAGTCTTCTTCATAAGAGTTTTGCTATTTACTACTAAAAAATTAAATAGTGTTGACTCGCCTAGATCAATCTGCCAATCTTGTGTTTGATTCGTCTATAGACCGTTGTATTGGATTATTTGAATAAGGATAAAGAGATGTATACAAGTTGGGATGCCTTGAGTAGTTGGGGTGGTGGTTCTCGTCATCATTTTGGATTAAAAGTTGATTATCAATGATACTTTTTGAATACATATGATTTCGTACTCACACTTACTTCTCTTTTCTTTTTCTTATTTCCTATATCCCGCATAGGTAGTGGATTGAATAGAAACTTGTAGATTATTTTCTTCCAGCATTGACATTGCAAAGATTGAGGTAGTGCTGGCGGACGCCAAGCTTATCTAGAGCTCTCTTTATTTATCTTATGCTTACTCACATTTAAAAAACTTTAGTTATTGTTATCATTCTGTTTTTAGAGGTTGTACTAATGACAACCACACCTGGGATGTATTTTGAGACATATATATGAATTTATTCTCTCTTCTTCTGCTTTTATAATTTTAAAATTATAAACTTGGACTGGGTTAGGCTTACTTATATGGAGGGATTCATGACAGTTATTGAGTATGAGACATGCTTCCCTACCTTATTTAGATATTTCTATGATAGCATTTCTACCGAGTCTGAGAAGATTCAAAAGTTCATGAAGGGTTTGACTGTTTCTCTTTACTGGCTTCATTTCATATGGTTGTGTTTGGGGCTTCTTTTCAGAGTATTATGGATCATGCTAAGATGACAAAGGGTATTCTTAGTGCATCTCAGGGAGGCGCCAAGAAGGCATGACATTTTGGTGAGTTCAGGAGTCAGACCTCTTGAGGCAGAGATTTTAGAGGTTCTCGTGGATACTATGGTAGGCCAATGGCGGCTTTACATAATTTAGGTGGGGTATCTTCTAGTTCAGTAGTTTAAGGTGGGTATTGGGCCCAGTTGTATCTTCTCATGTGCGATTGGTCATAGAGGTTGCTATATGTGTGATGAGATTGGCCATGTGGCCAGGGACTATCCCCATTGGGTAATTTGAGCTACTCTTCTTTCAGCTGTGAGAGGTAGGGGTTCTACCAAAGGTGCGAGAAGTAAAGAAGGTAAAGCCCATAGTGGTGGTCGTGGGGCCACCCAGGCAGTTGATGGTCATGGTCAGTGTTATGCTATACCAGCTAAACCTGAGGTAGAGGCTTCTGAATTTGTGATTATAAGTATCATCCCCTTTTGTTTCAGACCTGCATTTTATTATTTGATCTCAGGTCAACTTTTTCCTATGTGTTTTCATATTTTGCTTTGGATTTTGATTTTGTTAGTGATCCTCTTTCCATGCCTATTTGTGTATCTACCCCGATAGGTGATTCTTTAGTGGTGGATTGGGTCCATCGATCTTGTGTTGTGACTTTTGCTGGGTGTGAGAGTTTGGTAGACTTGCTTGTGTTAGATATGGTCGATTTTGATGTTATTTTAGGTATGGATTGGTTGTCTCATCATCATGTTGTCTTAGATTATTTTGCTAAGATTGTGACTTTAGCTTTGGATGGCGTGCCAATGATAGCTTGGAAGGGTGCACTTCATTCATATCCTAAAAGGATTATATCATATATTCAGGCTCATAAATTGGTTGAGAGAAGATGTTTATTTTACTTGGCTCATATTCGTGACACCAGTATTCTTTTGTCTCCTTCTTTGGATTCTGTCCATGTTGTCTATAAGTTTATGGATGTGTTGCCTACGAATTTGCATGGTATACCTCTGGATCAAGATATTGATTTTGTTATTGGTATTAAGTCGGGCACCAAGCCCATTTTGATTCCTCCTTATAGGATGGACCCAACAGAGTTGAAGTAACTGAAGGATCAGTTGCAAGAGTTATTGGATAAGGGATTTATTTGACCTAGTGTTTTACCTTGGGGTATGCCTATCTTATTTGTGAAGAAAAAAAATGGGCCCAGACCATTCTTTTGGATCTGCATTAGTCCTAGACGGATGTGTATTAATTATCGACAGTTGAATAAGGTGACAGTTAAGAATAAGTATTCTCTTCCTCACATCGATGATTTATTTGATCAGCTTAAGCGTGTTGCAGTGTTTTTAAAGATTGATTTGAAGTTCGGTTATCACCAGTTAAGGATTAGAGCTTTGGATATTTTGAAGATAACTTTTTGAACTTGAAATGGTCATTATGAATTATTGGTCATGACTTTTGGGTTGACAATGCCCCTACCACGTTCATGGAGTTGATGAACCAGGTATTTCGATCGTATCTCGACTGTTTTGTTATTATATTTATAAATGATATATTAGTTTATTCTAAGAGTGAGGTTGAGCATAGGGAGCATTTGTGGATTGCACTTCAGAGATTGAGGGATGAGAAGTTGTATGTTAAGTTCTCTAAGTGCGAGTTTTGGTTGGAGTCTGTTTCTTTCTTGGGTCATGTGGTGACTAAGGAAGGTATTATGGTTGATCCAGTCAAGGTTGCAGCGGTTCGTGATTGGGCTAGACCTACTTCACCTATCGAGATTAGGATTTTTGTTGGCTTAGCAAGCTATTATCGGTATTTTATTGAGGGTTTTTCATCCATTGCAGCTCCATTAACCAAGTTGACCCAGAAAAAGATTTATTTTTAATGGTCCGATGCTTGTGAGGAGAGCTTTCAAAACTCAAGAATTTATTGACTTCAGCTCTTATCTTGACTTTGCCTAAGGAGGGTGTGAGTTTTACCGTCTTTTATAATGCTTTAGGTGTTAGGTTAGGTGTTGTGTTGATGTAGGAGGGCAAAGTGATTGTGTATCCGTCTCATTAGTTAAAGTCTCATGAGAAGAATTATCCTACGCATAATTTGGAGTTGTGTGCAGTTGTGTTTGCCTCGAAGTTGTGGAGGCACTACTTATATGGAGTCCGTTGTGAGATCTTCTCAGATCATCGTAGCCTTCAGTACTTTTTTACCCAGAGAGATTTTAATATGAGGCAATATTTTTGGCTTGAGTTGCTTAAGGATTATGACTTTACAATTCTCTATCACCCGGGCAAGGCTAATATGATTGCGGATGTCTTGAGCCGAAAGTCGACTAGCATGGGTAGCTTGACGCATCTTTTGATCCAGGAGAAGCCTTTGGCCTTAGAGGTTCAGTCTTTATCTAACCAGATGGTTAGACTTGATATTTCGACACCTGGGCGTGCTTTGGTATTTGTAGAGGCTAGATCTTCTTTGATGGAGCAGATTCGAGCTCATAAGTTTGATGATGTTGGATTAAGGTTGATTCAAGATAAGGTGTTGAGTAGGGAGGCTAAGGAAACCTCACTTAATTCAGATGGAGTTTTGAGGATTGAGGGGCTAAGTTTATGTGCCGAGAGTGGCAGATTGGATTAGGTTGATCTTGGAGAAGGCCCGTTGTTCCAGATATTCTATCTATCAAGGTGTGATAAGATGTATCGTGATTTGAGGCAGCACTACTGGTGGGGTGGTATGAGGCGAGATGTAACAGATTTTATGTCTCGTTGCCTATGTTGTCAGCAGGTGAAGGCGGAGCATATGATACCTGGTGGATTGCTTCAGAGGTTACCTATTCCCAAGAGGAAGTATGAATGAATCACTATGGACTTTGTTACTGGTTTGCCTCGTACATCTCATGTTTTTGACAGTGTTTGGGTCATCGTGGATCAATTGACCAAGTCAGCTCATTTTATTTCGGTTCATGTCTCATTCAATGCCAAGAGATTGGCCCATATCTACATTCGTTATATTGTACGTCTTCATGGTATGCCGGTGTCCATTATTTCAGATTGAGGTCCCTATGTTCACATCTCACTTTTGGAAAACTTTTTAGGATGAGTTGGGTACTTGGGTTGATCTTATCACAATGTTTCACCCCCAGATTAATGGTCAGTCAGAGCGTACTATCCAGGTTTTGGAGGATATGCTTAGCCCATGCGTGATGGATTTTGGTGGCAAGTGAGAGCAGCATTTGGCTTTAGTAGAGTTTGCATATAATAATAGCTACTATTCCAGTATTGATATGAATCCTTTTGAAGCATTGTATGATAGGCATTGTCTCTCCTCAATTGGTTGGTTTGATGTTTCAGAGGTGAGACCTGAAGGTACGGACTTACTCCGTGAGTCTTTGGATAATGTTTGGGTCATTCAGGATAGACATAGAGTGGACCGGAGTAGGCAGAAATGCTATACTGATCGTAGACTTCGTGCCTTGAGATTTGGTATTGGTGATCGTATTTTCCTTTGAGTTTCACCCATTAAGGGTGTGATAAGGTTTGGGAAGAGGGGCAAGCTTAACCCCAAGTATATTGGTCCATTTGAGATTATTCGTACTGTTGGTGATGTGGCTTATAAGTTGGCTTTGCCCCTTGATCTATCAGCTGTTCATCCAGTTTTTTATGTTTTTATGCTTCGTCGCTATATTCCTGATGAGTTTCATGGCATTCGCTGGGAGTCTATTCAGAAAGATGAGCGGTTGTCCTTTGTTGAGGAGCTGGTTTCCGTTTTGGCTGGATGTTGACAATTGCGCTCTTGAGTTATCCCAGTGGTTAAGGTTCAGTGGCGATATCGACCTATAGATGAGGCTACTTGGGAGGTTGAGTCTGATATGCGTAGTTCTTATCCTCAGCTCTTCATTAATTCAGGTATTTCTTTGTCTTAGTCGAGTATGAACTAGATTTTTAGTGCTCGATGATGAAATGACCTAAAAATTTGATGAAATATATGAAGTCTGTGATTTTGTGTGATTTGACTATTTTACCCCTCCCTGCAGTTCCATTATGGCATTTCTGGGGTGTGAGAGTGATTGACATGATTTTTGATGTATTTTGATACCATTTATGCGATATTGTGATTTTTGATGGCTTCGTGAGCGTTTTTTAGAGTTATGGGGATATTTTTTGATCCGTGCGATAGTGACCGAACGGACTGGCTAACAACTCCATAATATCTATTTTAGGCTAGGTAGACTTTTGGTTCGGGTCCCAATGTACCCGGGCTCATTTCGACCTATTGATCGAAAAGTTGAAAAATTAAAAATATGGGTGTGGGACCCACATTTGATCGAAACGACCTCGAATGAAATATTCAACTTCTCCAACAGATCTGGAATGTTGATTTTAGGGTGTTAGAATGTTTGATATAATTTTACGGCTTTTAAATCTCATTTCGACCCTCCATTTGAAAAATTATGATTTCGAATTTCGGGTGTCAACTTTGTGAAAAAGATGTTTTTTTGAAAATCTGATATAGACATCATGTCCGAAACATCGAATTTAGTATGGTTGCATAGTTCGTTTGCATGTATTAGACTCCGAACGAATTTCGGGTACCCCGTCTAAGTCCGGATTGGATTTTTTAAAAAAATGCATCTTTTTTGTGCAGTTTTTCTGCAATATATATAGCAATTTTGGGCTCATCTTGCTCATTTTTCATCTTGTCTCTTGATAGTTAAACCCTAAAATAGATCCTAAAATAGTGTGGGAGCTTAAAAGTGAAGCTTGTGGGAGCTTGGATAGCTAGATTAACATCTATTTCTTGGTTTTATTACGAAATTAACGTAAAAATTCACCATTTTCTTAGTAATTTCTTCATTAATTTTTCAAAACTCCAAAAATCTTACAGCTTGATTTTAAACCCAATTTTTACTCCTTTTCACTTGAATAATATTTTTATCTAATAATTACTATTTTTTCATCAATTTAACCCTTAAAACAACCCCAATTCTTTATTTTGATCCGAATTTCAAAAATTTTTATCCAGTAGAGCTCAAAAATATTTTTTCTTCGATTTAAATCTCATTTTTGACTCAATTTGACTTGGCTTTTCAGCTGTAGGTTCCTAAAAAAATTGGAAACACACTTTTGAAGTAAAGTTCTGATTTTGTCCTTGTTTTTCAAAAATCGGGTCTGGGGGTCCGTTTTAACCTCAAACTAAAAGTAGTCAATATGGATGTCGTTGGTTTTGTTTTGACGCGTAGATTCCATATTTAATATTTTTAGTGGAGTTTGAGATTGTTTGTGAAAAGTAAGATCGTAGGTTCGAAGTATAGCGGATCGGTTTAGACTTTTGAGGTATGTTATGGCTTAACTCTTTCAGACTGGCTTAGGTAGTAAGTAATGATACAAAATGCATGTTAAGGGTGAGAACTAATCATGAAAAATGGCTATATATGTGTTGTGCCCGGTGGAGGCCTATATGTGATATAATTATCGAAATTAAGATATTATGTGATATGTGTAACTGTGTGGGGTCCTATGTGATATTGATAGCTTTGAATACATGTGAATAATTATATTGTGTTGTTAAAATGCTTAATGTGTTACCATTGGTGTATTGTGATTATATTCATACTTTATTGGCATATGAGATGTGGAAATTCATGGATGAAATAAAAATAATGAAAGGATATTGACTCATATGGTTGTGAAAATGTATCATTGTGGTTGGCTGTGGAAATATATCATGTGGTTGGTTGTGAAAATACTCATTGTGATTGGTTGTGAGCATTCCATCTTTATATCATACTCATTCATAAAACATTGGTACCATTATGGCAACATCTGAGAAACACTGGCAACACCTGATAACACCTTTTCGAGGGATGTGCCAGAAAGAAGATATGATATATGTGGATTGTATATGGGTTGATGAACCCTCCATGGGTCCTGTGTTGCGAGGCTTGCCTCCGTAAGTGTATACAAGGATTGTGCGATGATTTCGGAGGTTGTGCGACGACCTCATGCATCATCATCATCATTATCATAACATTGTACTTACTTTATTGTGTTTATATTGTGTTGTATTGCCATATTAACTTTCCATTTATGTAATTGTCTTATCTTCTTTTACTTGTATTTGATGATCTTGTATATGCATGTTCCCTCTATTCTACTGATATATGATATAATGCATACTTGTGTATATTTTGTATGTTTTATTTAGTGCTTTGCTCGGTCAGCTTATGATACCTACTGGGTACAAGTAGACCGTACTCATGCCTACCGCACCCTTTCGATGTAGGTCCTAGCTCGAGTGCGTCTCAGCTTGCTTAACTCGGGCAATTGTTGGAGCTTTCAAGGTAGCGGTTGGACATTCATGTGTCCGATGTTCACCTCTATCTTTTTATAGTAGTTATGTCTTTATTAGTATTCGAAGACATATATTATTCCTTTGTGAATATTTTTCTGATGTATTTGACTCCTGGATTGTATTAGTAGTTCTTACACTATTGACACCTGGTTTTGGGCATGATTGGTATTTTGGATAAGTTCTTTATGCATTGTTATGATTACTTATATGGTTCGGCTTCATTCTAGAAGCCTTACCTTGGGATATTTCTTTCTTTTTCTCTTTTGTATAAGTTTGGTGATAGACTTACTTGTCAAGGTATGCTGCGACAAGTGCCATCATAACCCTCATTTCTGGGTCGTGACAATATGATTGTGCTTGGTCAGGAGAGATAATTGTGTATTACCTCCTTGGCAGCATGAGATACACTTTTATTTATGCATATTCTCCTTGTTTTTATCCTATATTATTGGCCAATTATAATTAGTTAATCCTGATATATCATATTAGTGATTCTTCTTCATAAGAGTTTTGCTATTTGCTGCTAAAAAATTAAATAGTGCTGACTCGCCTAGATCAATGTGCTAATCTTATGTTTGATTCGTCTATGGACCATTGTATTGGATTATCTGGATTAGGATAAAGAGATGTATATACTGGCTTTTAAATTATTGTGAAGCCTTGAGTAGTTGGAGTAGTGGTTCTCGTCATCGTTTTGGATTAAAAGTCGGTTATCAATGATACTTGTTGAGTACAAGTGATTTCGTACTCACCCTTACTTTTTTTTCTTATTTTCTACATCCCGTGTAAGTAGTGGATTGACTAGAAGCTTGTAGATTATTTTCTTCCAGCATTGACATTGCAAAGATTGAGGTAGTGCTGGCGGACTCCAAGCTTATCCAGAGCTCTCTTTATTTATCTTATGCTTACTTATATTTAAATACTTTAGTTATTGTTATCATTCTGCTTTAGAGGTTGTACTAATGACAACCACACCTGGGATGTATTTTGAGACATATATATGAATTTATTCTCTCTTCTTCTGCTTTTATAATTTCAAAATTATAATCTGGATTGGGTTAGGCTTATTTATCTAGAGGATTTGATAAATGTCATCACATGCCTAATTTGGATCATGACACAAATGACTTGAGATAACACAACAGATAATTTGAGACTAGAAATGGAAAAAGTAATACCTAACCATATCCATCTTATTCTATTTATTTATGTTCGTTAATACACCAATTTCTATTCTTTAAATCATTATTCAATCTTAAAATTTTAAAAATCAATTCATTTTGTTTACTGCCTCAAGCAAGCATTTTATAATCTAATAAGCATGGGTAAATACAACATACAAACATTGAATTTAACTGAATCCAATATTTTTGATGTAAAGTATAAATATATGTATAGATATTTATTAAAATCATAATAAATGGTAATTTTGAACCCATAAGTTTAAAAATATAATAAATTCAAATATTAAAAACCGTAAATATGGAACTTATAAAATTTAAATTCCTCTTCAAATAAGCACCAATCTATATAAAGGTCCATAATTTTTTTTTGTGTGTGCTTGCCTGTACGTATGTGTGTGTGGGTCTGTGTGCGCATGTGTATGTGTGTCAAGCCAATTTCACAGTTTATGATGATTTGTGGTTATTGGGGTTTGGCATTAATCCATATCAGCTTGTTAATTGAAATCAAATAGAGACATGTCAGGAGGGCTACAACATGCTGATAAGCTCAAAATACATCTCATATTAATATAACAGGGTTATAAGATGGTTGTACCTAAGTATAGTGATCCAAAAGATATTGGGATTAAAATATTATAGGTAATAGGGAGAAAACAATACCAATTGAATGAATACAATATTGATGGTTTAATTTCTACTTCTTAAGAATTGAAAAAAGGAAAAAGGATCAAACATATCCCTCTACTTTCATAAATTAGCTATATCTATCCTTCATTATATTTTTTGCTAAAATTTACATATATACATAAGGTAACTTTACATTATTACAGTAAGTCCCATATTGATATGGTAATTACATAAATCCCAGAGTTATTTGAGAAAATGGCCAAATACCCCCCCAACCTTTACTCTAAATTCCAACTACACACTTATACTTTGCGGGGGTCCTATGGCCCCGTGAACTATTTTAAAGTGGAATATTTATCCCCTTGAACTATTTTAAAGTGGAATATTTACCCCCTAAAAGCTCATGCCCAGACATTGTTTCAGGCAGTGAGCTGCACTCGATACCACGTCATCGCCACATTATTTTTTTTGCCACGTCATTAACATGTCATTTTTAATTTTTTTACTCTAAAAAATCAATAGCACTTGAATTCAATGAGAACGATGGAATAACATCTGAACGTTAGTTTTCCATTAAGTATGGAACGATGGAAAATTAGTTTCCATAATTTTTTTTCATTATTCCCATTAGTTTTCCATTAGGTATGGGTTGGTGGTTGCTGAATAGCACCTGAATTGTTCTCTTTGTTTCCTGAACTTCCATAAAGAAACAGACAGTGGATCATGAAATTTTTTTCCTAAAATCTTCAAGCCTCCATTTTTCATTGAGGAGCAGAAAAATAAAGTTTTATCAGCCCATGCTTATCAATCCAAGAATAGATACTGTAGAAGAGAGACATTGGTGTTGATTGTGAAAAAATTTGGTGTTGATTTTGATTATGGTGTTGATTTGATAATTTCAATTTTAAGGCATTGTTGGAAGTTTATGTTTCATTTCATGAGAACAATGATTCTTGGTATGGTAATTCGGATAATGAGTATGTAAGTTTGACAAATTAATTTTGGATTAGATGCCATTGTTGAGTTCTTGAAGATTCATTATTGAGTTCTTGAAGAAGAAGAAGAAGAAGAAGAAGAAGAAGAAGAAGAAGAAGAAAAAAAAATGAATAAAGAAGAATAATAATTAAAAACTTTTGTATGGTAATTCAGTTAATGAGTATGTAAGTTTGATAATTTAATTTTGGATTGGATGCCATTGTTGAGTTCTTGAAGATGCCATTATTGAGTTCTTGAAGAAGAAGAAGAAGAAGAAAAAAAATGAATAAAGAAAAATAATAATTAAAAATAAATAAAGAAAATAAAGAAATATTTGGCCATGTCAGCGTTCTCACTCTCTTTAAAGCGAGTGAAACACACTCTCTTGCCATGTCAGCGTTCAGGGGGGTAAAGGTGGGGGGGGGGGGGGTATTTGGCCATTTTCTCAAGTTATTACTAAAATCCCCTATTTTTTTACTTTCTCTCTTATAGATTAAAAAAAAAAGGATCCGTATCTTTACTTTCTCTCTCTTTTCCATATTTGCTCCCTTTTCTTCTCCCATTAAATAATTCTTTACTTTCTCTCTCTTTTCCATGTTTGCTCCCTTTTTTCCTCCCATTTAACTATTCTTTACTTTCTCTCTCTTTATCATATTTTCTCCCTTTTTCTTCCATTAAACAACCGATTGTTCCTCCATTATTGAATACGTTTTTTCACGCTCAAATTCAAGAAATCTTATACTTAGAGGTTACCAATTTGTAAGTTATCAAATATTTATTGAACTTACTGATTTTATTCACTAATTTTTTTTTTCAACTTTACCAAATCATAATCTGGTTTGATTTTTGATTGCATGTTTGTTTTTTATGAAATTAATTGCTTTTGCAAATTCTTTTCAGTGTGATAGTTCGATAATATCATTTTTTTTCAATTATTAAAAGTTAGATCTTTGTATTTTTTGTTTTAAAGTTGTTAGTTCTTATTCGGATTCTTGTTTGGTTGCATGTTGATTTTTATGAAATTACCTTATTTTGCAATCCTATTCTAGTTTGTTAGTTGATTTTTTCCGTTTTTTTTTATATAATACAAGTCAGATCTTTGAATTTCTTGTTTATAGTTGTGATTTCTTAATCAATATAGTATAAATTTGGTAATGGATTCTCGTCCTAACTTTAGTTTAGGACTTAGTCAGTTAGATGCTCAAGAATAAAATATTTTCGTTGGTTTTGTTCCTGGCATATTTGATATTATATATTTATATTATTTGATTATACGCTACTTTATCTATTAGACTAATGTATAACATTAGTCTTCTGCTTTATATTCAATTATATTACACAATAAGAAGATGTACATAAAAGAGGCAGTTATTGTAATAAGTGGAATTATACATTGTGAATGTTTGAATATTGTATAAGGTGACATTATACATTCTTACTTTGGCCAAATTTTTGCACTTTTTAATATTGTATAAGGTGACATTATACATTCTTACTTTAGCCAAAGTTTTGCACTTAATAGTGTGATATTATACATAATGGAATATTACATTATGATGTATAAGTTATAATATATCAGTCATTATACATTACTTATTTTGAAAGGTGACATTATACAATCTAACAAGCTTATAGGTCATACATATTTAAGGTGAAATTGTATATTATGACATTATACATTACTGCAGTTTATTATTTAAATGCATAAGTTATCCTCATACATGTCTAATTGTTGTTTAATTATGATCTGATTTATTTTTTTAAATGTATAAGTTATCATCACGCATGTGTAATTGCTGTGTAATTAGGGCCTGATTTTATTTTTCTAGGACATGAAATACCGATTGAACCTTTTAAGTAAATTTAAATTTTTTTTTACATGTATAACAATGTTATAATTATTGAACGGATGTTACTTCATCATTTTTTCTTTAAATCAGGGATTGTGGCGTCTTTGTGTCTGCCTATGCAGATATATTAAGTAAAGGGCAGCAAGTCCATTCATGTGGGTTTGATGCTGGAACTCAATGTGCACACTATGCTTTGTTACTTTGGCATTGTGGAGTGACAAAGGTAACAGAAGGGTACACGAGTGATAATGAGGATCCTCCTCGGCCGAGGAATAGTTATCTCCAAATAATTGATGAAAGTGAACTTGTTACTTTAGAGTAGAATTTTTTTATAATAGTCGTCATTGAAACAACTAATTTTTTGATGTTAAACGATTACAATGTTACATTTTGGATGTTAATTCACATTTTATGGATGTCCTTATTTTATTATACATACATATCTTCTGAAGAAATGTTTTGCAATTACTTACACTATATTGTAATGTTACTAATATAGTTTGGTAGATATTGAGTTTGCCTTACATTTTATTATGTATAACGTATAAAACTAAATTACAAAATAATGTGTTATTGTATATCAACATATTGAATTTTTAGCAGTAGGTAAATTATGTTATATGTTAATAATACATTGAACAAGTGTCTCATACGTTAAAACTTATGTATTACATAACATCATACATGTTGTTAAACGTTCATGACTTAATCGAAAATAAAGAAAATATTTAACGTCATACATATTTAAAAACTATAACGCTATATCATATATTATTAACATACTTTTAATATATTTTTTATATTAAATACTTTGTGAATATATCATACATTTACACGAAAGTATAATTTATAACCATACACATAAAACAAAATGAAAATGACAACTTAAATTTTCACGAATTATGTTACATAAGTCTGCTATTTCTTATGTTTTTTAAATAAAAAATAATACATGATCAGTTAAAAGTCATTGTTGTCAGTAAAATATCATGCATGTTAATAAAGTATAATAGTATATCATGCATTACTTATATATGAAAGTTTAATGTATAATTGTGTAATACACATTACGTTTCAACAACTATTTACTATAATAGTTGCCAAATTACATAGTATATGCACACCCACGACAGGTCGACAAAATTCAAAACTCCTTATCATGGGATGTAAGGCAATAAACAAGTATTTCAACTCGTTATCTAATGTCTTATGCATCCGAATGTACGATTCCGGATACATTTAGTTCAACATAAAGATATAACAGGACATTTTTCGATATCCATCTGCTGGTCCACCTCTAAGAATCACAATCGCCTTCTCTTTTACGCGTCAAACTTTCATGTAGTTAATATCAACTCCGTAAACAACCTTCATCTCTTCAATTATGTCCTCTGGTGTGTGTATTCTCTTGTGATTAATTAATTTTGTTGCTGTAAATTCACTCACAAAATCTATTGTCTCAATCAAATTATTCAGCAACTCTATCGCTAAGACTACAAGTACGCCTTGAATCAAATTTTTTTATCAAAAACATTTCTGAATGATTCATACAAGACGCCTTCAACACCCACTTGCAGTCCATGTTACGACAGTGCAGTACATATCTGTATCAAATTTTTACACTGAGTCATTGTATTATACAAAAGTTCTACAAACCATAATTTCAGTAAAATTAAAAAATTTGGGCCCGACACAGTTTCATTATACATTCGCTCGAATGTATAATCATATGTTATACATTCAAAATTTTATAATTAAATTCCCCAGAATCCAACTTCAAAACATGAACTTTTTCAAAACGTCTGATAGCATATTACGATACATTAAACCATCAACAAATAAAGACAACACTTATATATCATACATTCGTTACAACTACCGTTAACGCAATCGAATCATATTCACTACCTTCGATACAAAGTACAGCCCCTGTTTCTCTTCCAAACTCGATTTAATCACTTTAATTTTTTGCGTACTTCGTCGAGATCCAATTCCATGGCGATCGTAACAATCAATTTCAGAAAGTTAATACTTTCAGAAATAATAATGACATTATTTTTGTATGATTTATAACTGATTTTCGACTCCCAGACACCGGAATGACACAATAATATAGAGATGTTCATCTTTTTTTTTTTTTTCAGAAATCAAGAAAGAAGTCGACTTTGTCGACTTTTTTTTCTCAAGAACGTATATCAATAGTTATGAAAATTAACAGTAATGTTTAAGAGTTTTTTTGAAATTTAAATTTCAGTTACTATTTTAACTCATACACTACTTAATTAAAGGTATTTAATGGAGTAATGTAAGGATATAGGTATTTAATCGAGTAATTTAAGGATTTGAAAGATATTTTCTGATAGCTCTTCTCCTTAATTGTAGGCAAAACAGTTTTGTCATATTTCTCACGAATGTATAACAAATCCATGAATGTATAAGTACATTTTGTAAAATAAGGAGAGAAAAAACATAAAAGAATTTTCTGTAAATACTTTCGTATTACACGAAATTTCTGTAGTTTACACTATCTTTTGACTATTAATACCTGTACTATTATACTATTGGGCTGATTTTAGCCTTGTCATCATGAAACTTATCAGATGTATCCCTCAACTGGATGGATTTCCCCAAATTCACTTAAAATATAGAATTTTACTTGAATTATTCGATCATTATTTTAACACAATCCAACCCGACACTTTTTTCTTCAATTCTTCTTCCACCTCCAACCACAGTTGAGATCACACAACTTAAAATCATATTCAAGTCATTTTAGGTTTCCCAAAATAATATTAACTATTGATTTCTCGGTGCATTTTCAATTTTTCTCAACAACTAAAAATAAAATTTTAAATTTTCTTCTCATAAATCTTACAGAAGCCTATATTAATCTTTGAATTTAGGACAAACAAATATTCTTTAGAAGATTTAAATAATAAATCAATTTTTAGATCCGTTTGAAATTTAAAAACAAACTTCGATTTCTTCACATCCAAAAAATAAATTTAGCACTGAAGATTTTCTCTTTAACAAAGCAAAAATGCAGCAGCCAAAAAATATTACAACATGGAAGAAAAATAATAAAGAAATAATTCGTCGAAAAATGAAGTTTCGCTGGAGCAATGTTTTCATCGATCAAATTCAACATTAACAGGGGAAAGGAGGTGTGGTTTCATCGACGTTTCCAAAATAACGCCTAAAATATAAAATTCTAGCCAAATTTGAACACTTTTACAGCCTGTTTGGATGATGGTTTGCCATGGTTTCATAATGTATGGTATGGTGAAATATGGTATGGTATAGTATGGTATGGTACAGTACCATGTTTGGATGGACTATATCGTTCACTGCGGTTTAATAATAGATTTTTTTTTGGTTTGATGGTATGGTACGATATGGTATCAGGTAAATTTACTAAAATTCCCCTAATTGTAATATATTTGAGATATCAACTCTTTTATCCATATCAGTGCTAGCGTAACCAGTTGCCCTTTCTTTCTTGATGCTTCTCATAGCTACCTGATGATCCTTTTAAGACGCCAAATTCACAAGGTTATTTGCTAAACAAAGGTTTGACGAACGCAAACTAATGCAATCGGGAAGTACTTTCCAATCAATAAAACAATTGGTATACATGTATGTATCTTAGAGTTCAAAAATCACTTCTCATGTATATGCTTTTTGTGCATTCACTCTGTTTCCCTCCATTTCAATTTTCAACTTTTTTTGATCGAATTGAGTTTTTATTGGCATTAAAAACTACTACTACTAAATAACTGTGATCATTTTTCTCACTCTTTGAATTTTTATATTGCTAATAGGAAGTCTTGCAATCTTCGATCTTGTTAACAAATGCGTAGTCTTATCATGTATTTTGTTGATAAGGATAAAATAGGATTAAAGAAAATTAAATAAGGGTATAGTTGGAAAAGAAAAATAAAAATCATGGCACACCACCAATTTGGTGGTTCAATAAATTACTTCATTCCATGGTTATCAAACCATGGAATAGTAACATACCATACCACCATTTTTAGAAAATTATGAAAACAAACATGATTCCCATGGTAACCATACCATATCATACCATGGGAAACCACCATCCAAACAGGCTGTTAGGTGAGTATGAAGGCTCCCAGTTAACGGACAAAAATGGAAGAGTAGAGGTGAGATTGGTATCATGGTGGCTAGTCGGCTAATAGCTTGTTTGGATGGTGGTTTCCCATGGTATGGTATGGTAAGGTTACCATGGGAACCATGTTTGTTTCCATGGTATCCTAAAAATGATGGTATAGTTTGGTACTATTTCATGGTTTGGGAACTATGAAATCCCCCATTTTTCTGAACCACCAATTTGGTGGTATGCCATGGTTTCCCTCTTTTTCTTCCAATTATGCCCCTGTATAATTTTGTTTAATCCTATTTTACCCTCCACCCTATTTTCTTATTCTCTTTTCTGCTCTTTGCAGTAATCTCTAAACAGTTTCAACAACAAAGGCGAGGCTTTTCTTTGCAGTAAGCCCAAGAAAAGAAAAACAATGGCTAGGCTTTTCTTTGCAGTAAGCCCAAGAAAAGAAAAACTTTGGTCCTTCCAATAATTCTGCTAAAAAGTGATCTAAAAGGCTTCGAATTTCAGTTCAAAAGTTCAAACTTGGAATGGTACCGATGGTGAAGTTTACAAGAATAAGAAGGGAATAGTCAATTTTAGCAATAATCAAATAAGGGTATTTTAGTAAATTTATCTATTACCATACAATACCATACCATCAAATCAAACAAAAAACTATTATTAAAACACAGTGAACGATACCGTCAATCCAAACATGGTATTGTACCATTGCACTGTATTATACCATACTATACTGTACCATATATTATGAAACCATGACAAACCACCATCCAAACAAGCTGTAAGAGTTTTCTGGGGTGGCTGTCGCCCGAGCTAGCAACAGCCATGGGAAACATGGAGAGGAGAAAGTTTTTATGAGAATTTTCTTACTTCTTCAAGTCAACAGCCAAAAAAAATCAAGAAAGCAATAACAACAATGCTTGTTTTTGGTGAAGTTTTTTTCTTTCATCAATAAGTGTGTACTGTAAATTGTTAATAGGAGTTCTTGTCTCTTGTTGTCGTCGGCATCGGAGGTGGTAGAAATAGGTAGTAAAATGCTGGCAGTAAAGTGGTGGTCGATTAGGTGGATCATATTGGGTTAAAATAGAAATTGAATAATTTATGTAAAATTGAGTATTTTGAGTGAATTTGGACCAATCCATCCAATATATGGGTATTCTGAGTGAATTTGGGGCAATCCATTCAATTGAAGAGTATATCTGATGAGTTTTATGACGAAACGATAAGAGTATAAATAGCAAAAGAGTATAACTACGTACAAATAGAGGTGGACATAAATACCAAAAAATCGAACCGAAATTTAATTTTGATTTCGGTTTTTCAGTTTTTCGGATTGATTTTGATTTTTAATTTTTAAATTTCAGTTAAACGGTTCGGTTTTTGATTTTCTTAAAAAAAAAATTCGGTTAAACCGAAAAAACCGAAAACCAAAATTATATAAATAATATTATAATATATATATATATTATTATTTTTTTTTTATATATATATAAAAAATAATATATATTATCAATATATTATATTAATTATATATACATTTTAGTAACCCTAATTCAACTCCAAGGCGCCTAAATCCCTAAACAGTAAACATATTACCATTCACACTCAAGTATCAACACTCACAAATAGTAAATAGTAAATCCAAGGCGCCGTTTTCGATTTACATCATCGGCGATCTACTCCCTTTCTTTACAATGACACTACGACCGGCGATCCGCAACCGCAACCCGCGACCCACAAATTTGGTGTTTCGTGTTTGTGTATACAGAGGAGCATTAAGGTGAGTTTATGACATTTTCTGTTTAATATGGTAGTTTATTACATTTTTTTTAATTTTACATTTGGAATGGAAACGCGTACTGCATCACCCAAGAAACTCTGTATGTTAGTCCCAACGATGACATTGCTTGTTACTATAAAGAACTTGATGATATTATTTAGTTTCATTGAGTTACTTATAATTATTTATATTTGGGAATGAAAAATAAATTTGAAAAAAATTATTTTTCTTAAAAAAATCATCAATTTTAAATGCTCAGTTATGAAAAAGAGAGGCTCTCTACTTTAATATTTCAAACCGAAATAAAAATCCGAAATAACCAAACCGAATTTGTAGAAATCGAACCAAACCGATTTTATTTCGGTTTGATTATGATTGCCATTTTTATCAATCTGAAAGCCGATAAACCGAGCTGATATTAAATAATCAGACCGAACGCCCACCCCTACGTACAAATTTAGCTAATTTATAAAATTAGAATGGTATTTTTGACCTCTTTCTCTTGAAAAAAGTTATATAACTAAAAGTAGAATTTGTAGTTACAACCAATAGATGTAAATATATAAGCTTTAAAGCACACAATGAAGTGCTCAATTCATCGATTTTCATGCAATTACAAACAATCCGGTTCTAGATAATGCACCCAGTACCTAAATCATAACTCAATTTTTTCAAGAGTTAAATGGTGATATGATGTTCTCATAATTCTATGATTTATTTGGATAAGAATGACCGATTGTACCATGTAAATTCAACTTATTTATAAGAGAATCTATTTAACAAGAATTAGCATTTTGAGTTTATGTGATTCTTCTTCCACCAAATCTTAATCCGCTTTTCCAAGCAAAACTAAGATATTATGGAACAAGTTAATGTTTGAAACTATCATCTAATAATTAAGAACGAGAAGAAGGTTCATGTCTTAATACCAAAATATCACGCAACACATAAAATATATATATGAACCTTACATGCTCATTAGGATTCATAGCCTTAATAGAGGAATTTAGTAACGCATGCTTGAAAGTATACATACAAAAATAACAATTTACTAACTTCATAAAGTTAACTTTGCATAAAAGATGAAAAGAATAATGATGTTTTTGTTCTTCACAAAATTCAAAAATTAGATAGACAGAAAAAAATGTTGCAACTTGAACTCCAAATCTATACAATGAAAAGTAATATCAAACTTTCTACAAAATAAACCTATAGAGACAATTTATAATAGCCCACAAAGTTGAGATTTCAAAAATATCAAACTACTCAGCTGATATGATTTGCAATCCAATCTACGATCACAAAATAATCTTCGATCCATGGATTGCCTTTAAATTTATCATCGACTGCTCTTTTGGGTCTCTGAATTTCTCTTCATGGATTAACTCGTGGGACATTTTTTTTAATCATAGTCCATAGGTTCTTCAATTAGCTTGGTTCATATACATGCCATGAAAGTGACATACCATCGTACTTTAGCTCATATAATGATCATTACTATAGGGTCCTATGAACATTTTCAAAATTTGATATGCGATCTGCGAACTGATTTATAATCGTAGATTCTTTCTGATAGTTTTCTGCATTTTCTCCTTTTGGACATTCTTGTAAAACTTATAAATAATATTTTTATATTAAAACTCAAATAAATAAGCATAAGAATTTATCCAATACAATAGCATATGAAACTATACTAAGAGACTCAACCGCCAACGTTATTTATAATCCTATTTAATTCAACTGTTAGGGGTACCATATAATTCATACCTAGCACATCTCCACCTTACAAAACTCAAGAATATTAAAGTAGGCACACAACATCTAGGAGTTTAAATATCATCTATAATATCACCTTCGGAGCACACATCTCCTTTAAACTTCTTAAGTTTTTTTCTTTATCTAATGCCTACCCTTCATTCACTTATTCATCTAGAGCCCACATATATCACACTTACACTTTCACACTTGCCATAAGTTACAGACTTAAGCTGTTGCCCACACTATATCCTTCCTACAAAATGATAAAATGTCAAAATTAAACTTATCATTCTCGTACTGTGATTCATTTCACCATGGTAATCATCTACGTTACAAGCTTAGTATTTAGTAATTAACATGGAAAGCAACATTATCTATCTAAACCTACATGTTTTAATCAATCACCAACAAACTTTTAGGCTGCTATACTTCAAAACTTATATTTCCGGCTCTGGACCATTCTACTTTTTATGTCTTAAATCACTCCAGATCATGCTATATATTGGGTGGCAACACTATCCAAAAATTTAGAGATAATTGTAGGTGTCATTTATATCAAGGTTCAAGAAGGTGTAATGACCCGACTTTTGGTGATTTGTGTGAGATATTTATTTCTGTGTGATTTGACTGTTTTATTCCTTCGTGTGGTTGTTTTGTAGTATTTATGGTGTGAGGGATGATTGAAATGATTCTCAATGCATTTCGGTGCAATTTATTAAAAATTGTAATTTTTGAAGGTCTTAAGTATTATTAGTTGACTTCGATTAAAATCTTTCGATATGTGTGTCGGATGACAAACTAGACTACACCAACCGATCCAAACCGTCGATTTTAGGTTGGTAACTTGATTGGTGTTGTTGTACGGCTTTTATATTTCATTTCGATCCTCAGTTTGGCAAATTATGAAATTAGATTTCAGGGGTTAATTTTGTGAAAGTGATATTTTTTCCAAAATATGATATCGCCACTGAGCCCGAACTGTCGAATTTGATAGGGTAGCATAGTTCATTTGCATAGGATTTCGGATGAATCTCGAGGGGTCTGCGAAGACTTGAAATTCTCCAAGTCTCAAGCTGGTGCTCAACTGCTGGTGTGACTACTAAAACGACCATTTGGGCACTTTAGCATAGGGTGCTTTAGCGGACCTTTGGCATAAAAGCGGCCTTGGCCGCCTAGCAAGTACTGCTAAAGCGGTAACTTGGGCGCTTTAGCTCCTACCGCTAAAGAGGCCCAAGGTCCACTTTGGCGAACTGTCACTCTCGAGTGGGTACTACTTTAGTGGCACATGTGCACTTTAGCATCGACTATTAAAGCAGCCCATGCTCTGCTTTAGTGGCATTTGGTATATTTAAACACTCTTTTTTCATAATTCGTTATCATTTTCGAGACTTGGAGCTTGGGGTTCGAGCTTTTAATCATTTTCTTTTATTTCTAAGTTTGGGTAAGCTCCAAATCCCTATTTTAACTACTTTTCTTTGATTTTTATTATTTAAACTTCATTAAAACTTGGAACTAAAGGTGAAATTCGGGGATTTTGGCCCGGAAGGCCTAAAATAGCATTTCTTTAATTTAAACTCCAATTTCACCCCGTTTCCACTTAGGTTTTATCCTATGAGTTTCTTAAATCTTGGAAAATATATTTTTGGACTAAAATTCCAGTTTTACCTTATTTTTTGAAAATCCACTTTGGGAGTTCGTTTTGACCCTTATTCAGAAATAAGCAATATGGGTATTTGTCACGCTTCAAATCCTATTGGGGCGGACTGGCACCCGTAACCGAGGAGGCCCGGGAGAACCAGCTCATAACCTTATACTTCCCATGCATACCTCCATGACAACCCAAAATTCGGACAACATCATGTCGCATATAAAAGGAAATAATCACCTGTATAAGCTCGAGCACACATATATATGTACATACAATACTTGGCCGTTGGAGCCATCACGTCTATTAACAAAACACCACCTTGACTATACATTAGGTCTACAAAGCCTCTAGACAATACACAGAGTTTAACTAAGGTCGGGACACACCCCGCTATATAACTAACTTCTATACAATACCAAAAGTGACTGGATATGACACAGAAAGCCCCGAAGCAAACTGGAGCTAACCAAAAGCAGCTGGATATCCTGGCTCCTACTTGTGCGGTGTATGAGCTAAGGTACCTGTGCCTTCAGCATGAAATGTAGGTCCCCCGTGGGGGACGTCAGTATGAAATATGTACTGAGTATATAAAGCTGTAGATAATAACATATGATATAGGAGCTCAATAGAAATCAGAAACAAGTGAATAAATCGTAATAGGAGTGGACCACACTTATTAGAACTTGTGACAACCTGTACATTGTATTTATTTAATCACTTTACCTTCGTTCTTATCATCTTTGTAATCATTACTGTACTGTACTGTACTATGACCATTAGGCTGCCTCCAGTACATATCAACTGGGATCGACCCATGATAGGCTTATGACCCTAGGATACCACCCATAAATATATAAATAGGGATAAACCCATGATAGGCTTATGCCCCTAGGATACCACCCGATAAGAGAGAACTTCCATCACTTAGTTTAATTAATCTTTGAGATTGTTATTTCGGTCACCACTATAATTTTGATACTTTGAAACAATGATACATCAATAAGAGACATATAAATAGACCATCAATGCAATAACAATGAAGTAAGAACTCATTAGCACATCAATGAAGTGTTTTGGAGTCATCAATGCTATAACAATGAAATAGGAACTTATTGGTATATCAATGAAATGTTTTGGAGTCATTAATAACACATGGATCTTGTTTGAGTAACCGGATACCTTTTGACATTCATTAATGCAATAAACATGTAAGATTTGGAAGACAAGTAAGTATTGGAATGTCTTGACATCTTGTAGGGTGGAAACAAGTTCATTGGTAATGTAGGACATCATACAAAACCATTATGGATCATATGATATTGAATAACTTTTGTAACTTTCTTAATAGAACAATTGTTCACTTTCATGCTAAAGATATGGTATAGAGTATGCTTTACATACATGACTGTCAACCTTCAATACTAGTCCCAAATGGACTTCCCATCTTTTCGGATTACTTATCTACAATGAACATATATAGCAATCTAGTATTAGCAACCAAACGTCACAATTCAATTATTTGAATTCACCAAACTAGTGGTTAAGTAGTAAGCCTTAATTACACCATAAAGGGTGTCACTTTAACCCTCTTATACTCCAATTACATTCACATGCCATGCATATTCATACAACATCCAACAATATCAAGTTTGGATTCATTTATCCTTTCAACCAATCCATTAAACCAAATTGAGCCATAGACATAAATAATTATCAATTCAATAGTATATCACCATATCCACCTTTCATAACTCAATTACCATTTCCACCCTCCATAATTGAGATAACATTACTGGTGGGGTGGTATAAGGAAGGATGTTGCAGATTTTATAGCTCGTTGCCTAAGTTTCCAGTAGGTGAAGGTTGTGCATTTGAGACCTGTTGGTTTGCTTCAGAGGTTACCCATTCTTGAGTGGAAATGGGAATGGTCACTATGTATTTTGTAATCAATTGCCTCGTACTTGTTGTGGTTCTAATATCATTTGGGTAATCTTGAATTGACTAACCAAGTTTACTTATTTTATCTCGGTCTAGGTTTCTTTCAGTGCTGAGAGGCTGGCCCATATCTATATTCGTGAGATAGTTCATCTTCATGGTTTGCCGGTGGCTATCATCTCAGATCAAAGTTCAATATTTACCTCTCACTTTGGAAATACATTTTAGGAGGAGTTGGATAGTCGGGTTGATCTTAGTACATCCTTTCACCCCTAGATTGACGATTAGTCAGAGCAGACTATTTAGGTTTTGAAGGATATGCTCCGTTCTTGTGTGATGCACTTTGGTGGTTAATGGGAGTAACACTTAGCTTTGGCAAAGTTTTTGTATAATAATAGCTACCTTTCCAGTATTGAGATGGCTCTGTTCGAGGCTTTGTATGGTAGGCGTTGTCGCTCTCCAGTTGGTTGGTTTGAGGTTTCTGAGATTAGACCTCGAGCCATAAATTTGCTTTGTGAGTCTCTGAATAGAGTTTGGATCATTTAGGATAGACTTTGAGCGGCTTAGAGTAGGCAGAAGTGTTATGCTGATCATAGACTTCATGCTTTGAGATTTAGTATTGGTGATCGTATTTTCCTTTGTGTATCCCTTATGAAGGGTATGATGAGGCTTGGGAAGAGGGGCAACCTTAGCCCTAAGTATATTAGGCCTTTAGATATCTTTCAGACTATTGGAGATGCGGCTTATAAGTTAAAATTGCCTTCAGGTTTATAGCCGTTCATTTAGTTTTTCATGTTTCGACTTTACAATCTGGATGAGTCTCATGTCATTCGTTATGATTTGGTTTTGTTAGATGAGCGATTGTCTTATATTGATGAGTCGATATTTATCCTAGCCAGAGATGTTAGACAGTTGTATTCTAGAGTTATCCCTGTGGTTAAGGTCCTCAAGAGACATCAACCTATAGATGAGTCTATTTGGGAGGTTGAGTATGATGTACATAGCAGTTAGCCCTAACTTTTTGTTGATTCAGGTATTTATATTGCCTTTAGTTTGAGGACGAACTAGATTCTTAGTGGTGGATATTATAATGACATGACTTTTGATGATTTGTGCGAAATATTTATTTCTGTGTGATTGGACCACTTTACCCCTCCCATGGTTGCTTTATGGTATTTCTAGAGTAAAGGATGATTGGCACGGTTCCTAATTCATTTCGGTGTGGTTTATGCAAAATTATGATTTTTGATGGTCTTAAGGCTTATTAATTGACTTTGGTTAACATCTTTTGATTTTTGTGCCGGATGGCAAAAAGAAATGCGCCAGCAGATCCAAAATGTCAATTTAAGGTTGGTAACATAGTTGGTGTGATTGTATTGCTTTTATATCTCATTTCGAGCCTCAGTTTAAAAAGTTATGAAATTCAATTTTGAGGATCAATTTTGTGAAAACGATATTGTTTTTTGGAAATTTGATATCTCCATTGTGTTTGGAGCATCGATTTTGATAGAGTAGCATAGTTTGTTTACGTTCTCAGGATTTCAAACGAATCCCAAGGGGTATGCAAAGACTTGAAATTCTCTAAGTCTCTAACTAGTCCATAACTGATGGTGTGACCGCTAAAGTATCCCTTTAGGTACTTAAGATGAGGGCGCTTTAGCGGCCCTTTAGCGCTAAAGTGGTAACCTGGGCGCCTTAGCGAACTGTCACTCTTGCTTGGGTACCGCTTTAGCACGACCTGGGCACCTTAGAGCCGACTGCTAAAGGTGCCCATGGTCCAGTTTAGCGGTACTTGGTATTTTTAAATACTCTTTTTCGCGATTCTTCATCATTTTTTAGACTTGGAACTTGAGGTTCGAGCTTTTGAGCATTTTCTTTATTTTTTAAGCTTGGGTAAGTTTCAAATCCCTATTTCAATTTATGTGCCTGTGCAGGGACCTATTAAATGTAAATAATATTTGTGATTTTGAGACATTATTTGCTATGTGTGATCCTGTGGGGTCTTATATGATGTTGTTGGCCTGGTATTGATGTATGTATGTTTGGTTACACTCTTTTTGGTGGGAAAAAACCTAGATTTTTGGAATTACATAGTATTAATGACATTTTCTTGCATGTTTCACTTGATGGTTTCTGGATTATATTGGATCATGGATGGTTGGTCGATTTGAGTGGATTTTTGGTTCACATGATTGGTATATTGGTTAGATGTTGGATATTCTTATTTTGGTTAGTTGTGAGCATTACATCCTGATATCATATTCATTCATGAAACATTAGTACCACCATGAAAATATTGAAGAAACTAGCTTTTTCTGACAAAAAATGTGACAACTTTAAAACCCTTTACTGATGTATGTGCTAGAGAGAAGATATGGATATTGGTTGTATATAGGTTGACAAACCCCCATGTGACCAACCCCAGGAGTACAACTCGATAGGTGTATACGAAGGTTGTGATATGACCTCGTGCATCATATAATCATCATCATTTCATTTCATATGTTGTGCTTATTCTATGATGTTTTTGACTTGATATCTATCCATTTGTTCTACATGCTTATACTTGTATTTGGTGTACGTGTAGATTTGTTCTTCTTTCCCCTACCTGTATTTGTTACCTGTGTGTATAGTAGAACTGTTAGTGGAGACGGTGTGGGCTACCATTTGAGACATTTTATGATTGCAGGTGACATGCCCATAATTTGTATTTATATGCCTTATTTCCTACTTTACTCAGTCAGCCTATGATACCTACTGAGTACAAGTGAGCCACACTCACCCGTACTGCATCCTTTTAGTGCAGATCCAAGTATGAGTGTGTCGCACATATAGCTGATTCTGGTAGTATTTGGAGTATATTCGAGGTAATGGATGTCCTATGCGTAAGGATTTGGCCTACTACATCTTCCTATCTATTTCATGTCTTATTTTGTATTCCGAGATAGATTTTGATACCTTTTGGACTATTAGTATATCTTTGACATTCAAAATATATTTAGTAGTTCTTATACTATGACACCAGGTTTTGGAACTTGGCTTGGTATCGTTGATTGAAACTCTATTATTATCATGTACGTGTGGTTCGAATCCGTACTAGGAGTCTTATCTTGGATTTGGGCATTGACTTCTTATTTCATATAAGTTTGGGTGATAGACTTACTTTTCAAGGCTTGCCGTGACAAGTGCCATCATGACCTTTGATTCTTGGGTCGTGACATAAGGATTCTGAGAACACATCTTACTTTAGGTCAAACGCATGATTTATATGAACTATAGTGTACGTTTTTGAATTTTAAAAGACCTGATTTGTGAAAACTTGGTTTTTATATGATTTGATAATTTTTCCTTCTCCGTAATTGCTACATAATGATTTTGGACTGAAGGAATGGTTGGTACGATTCCAATGCATTTAGGAGTATTTGAGTGTTGTGGTTTTTAGAAGCTTCAAAAGCCATATAGTTGACTTCAATCAATATTTATTATTTAGTGTTGGATGATGATTTGAATTGCATCAGTAGATCCAAAATGTTGAATTTAGATTGGTAGCATGGTTGGTTCGGATTTCAAACCTTTGTCTTGTATTTTGATCCATTATTTGGAAAATAACAAAAAGGGATCCCCAAGGGTTAATTTATTGAAAATAATGTTTTTTCGAAAATTCGACATAGTTTTTGTGTCTAGGACGTCGAAATAGCATTGTAGCATATATGGTTTGTTCTATCGGGTCTCAAACGAATTCTGGTTGCCCATTTAGAGGATTCAAAACCATGCAAAACACAATAACTTTGTTGGTTACTGGTGCAACCGCTGGAGAGGTCCACTAGTAGGGTTAGCGGTATCACTTAGGTGGACCAATTGCCGCCTTAGTAGAGGTTCACTCCACCATCACCATCTCCTGAGCGATGGATATGTAGCCTCGGTGATAGACCTTAGCAGCCAAATGGCCGCTTGATCGATAGGCCCTGTGGCATGTGACTACCACCTAAGCATTAGTTTGGCCACCTGTGTAATGCCGCTTAGGTGAACAAAGGGTTTCCTGGGAGACATTACTAAATATAATTAGTCTCATTTTGTGATATTTCACTATTGAACTTTGAGTTTTGGATTGGGCGATTTTTGGGGTTTTCTTAACCATTCGAGCTTGGGTAAGTTCCAAAACCTTAATTCCTTTACTCTTAATTGATTTATATCATCAAAAACATATTTTAATCTTGATTTTGAAATGGGATTTTCATCAATAAAGCTTAAAAATAGTTTTTCTTTGATTTGGATCTCATTTTTAATAGGACTTTCTCTTGTAGACTCCTATAACCTTAGGAAATGTATTTTTAAAACAAAATTTTAATCATACCCCTTTCTTTTTTGAACTAATTTTGTGAATCCATTTTGGACTCAGCTGGAATGTGGTCAATACGGATATTATTAGCTTTTTTTAATGCGTGGACGCTATATTTGAATGTTGTAGTTAATTCTGAGGTTGTTCATACGGGGAAGGCTCTATATTGAAGCACTTTAATCTAGAATTTCATCATTTTTACGTAGTTTATGGCTTAAAGTTTTTTAGATTGAGTTGGGCAGTTAATATGCAAAGCATGCTATGGGTTGGGAAAAAACTATAGGATTTACATTTTGAGGATATTATTATTGTTGTATGCCTGTGTGTAGCTTATATCCTATTATCGTTGACTTGTGTTATCTGATTTTTGCATATTGCATACGTAGAGGCTTTAGTTTACATCATTGGCCTTATCTGTGCATCTAAATGCCTTCATTCTAGATATAATGCTCGTACGGGGGGTTTATTTTGCTAATATAGGCCTTATTTGAGCATTGATTGCCTCTATCATGATAGAAATACCTGAGTTAGAGATTGACATGATATTAATGATGTCTTACATGTATATTTATTCTGATGGTGCCTATTTTGAGTTGATAATCATGAATTGTGGACATATTGAGTTGATTTCTTGGTTCACTTATATACGTGTTAGATGGATTGTATATCTTCATGTTGAGTTGATCATGAGAATTACATCCTCATTCGATACATATACATTCATGAGACACTAATACCATTGAGGAACATAGTTTTTGAAAGAAAATTAGATATTTTTATAAAATCCTCTACATGAACACGAGCTAGAGAGGTGAGTTGAGATATGAGTTCTAGTATATGGGTTGTGAACCCCCATAGATCCTACAAAAGAGCTCCCAGCTCGGTGGTTGTATACATAAAGTCATGCAATGATTTTCACCATTCATCTCATCCATCTTGAATTTCATTTACACACACATCATTTATGCTTTTCTTAGTTTCCCTGATTTGTGTTTTATTTCAACATTTCCAACACACACACTCACACACACACACACACATATATATATACACACACACACACACTCACATACATACATACATACTAGTTTAGGGTACGCACCCCGCGCGTGTCCCCCACTTCAATGAATTCAATTTTATAAAATCATTTCGATATTGTAAAAGAAAATATGTTTGATTAAAAAATAAATAACGAAAATAAATTTGATGACTTAAATAAGTTATAGATCCTCAAATATACGTATACATTGTCACTTAATTACTAAACAAACTAAGACTAGGTAAGAAATATATATATATATTAGAAGACAATAATGTACGAAAACTCAACGTTAGGATTCTACTATATTTTATTTGAAATCAACTCTTGTCCAAAATGTAATTTATTTAGTTGAAAAACATACGTTACGAAAAGTACAAAAGTCGTTCAATGCAATTGGAATAAAATAAAAGAGATAAATCTTTAATTTTTTTGATTACTTCATTCGGTGCCAACATGATTGTTTCGTCCAATTTATCAGTTAGAAATTTTCAATTGAAAAAGAAACATGAGAAATTATAAAACGGGGAGAATTCATTATTAATTATTGATTATATATAATTCAAATATAATCTATAAATTTACTAACTCAAAGAAACAAAGAAACATAGAAAGATGATTATACTTATGGAAAAAAGACGTCTTGAATCAAAATCAAAATAAGAACAAAGTGTAAAAGTAGAAGAAGTGGTATGTCTATGTTGGTAGAAGAAGTCGTATGTTTTCTTTGATCATAATTTTATTTAAAAACTGTACAAATTCTTTTTTTATATAAGATAAAATTCTATTTTATTTAAAAGTGTAAATGTTATAATTTCTCATCCACTTTTATTTTTTACAAGCAACTTTAATTTGCCAAAATTAGCAACTATAGCAATTTTGAAATTTTCGAAAAAAATTATTAGTTTACTTAAAAAAATTCCAAATTTGTAGTATTTGTTCTATCTTCTTATACTTGTATTTGGTGTACGTGTAGATTCTCCCTGTATTTGTTACCTGTGAAGTAGATTCTCCCTGTATTTGTTACCTGTGAATATACTAGAACTGTTAGTGGAGACGATGTGGGCTACCATTGAGACATTTTATGATTGCAGGTGACATTCCCATAGTTTGTGTTTATATGCCTTATTTTCTACTTTACTCAGTCAGCCTATGATACCTACTGAGTACAAGTGGGCCAAACTCACCCCTACTGCATCCTTTTAGTGCAGATCCAGATATGAGTGTGTCACACATATAGCTGATTCAGGCGGTATTTGGAGTATATTCGAGGTAGTAGACATCCTATGCGTAAGGAGTTGTCCTACTACCTCTTCCTATCTATTTTATGTCTCATTTTGTATTCCAAGACAGACTTTGATATCTTTTGGACTATTAGTATATCTTTGACATTCGAAATATATTTAGTAGCTCTTATACTATGACACCAGGTTTTGATATTTGGTTTGGTATCATTGATTGTATTTCCGCTATTATCATGTACGTGTGGTTCGACTCCGTACTAGGAGTCTTATCTTAGGTTTGGGTATTGACTTCTCATTTCATATCAGTTTGGGTGATAGACTTACTTTTCAAGGCTTGCTGCGACTAATGCCATCATGACCCTTGATTCTTGGGTCGTGACAGAAGGATTCTGAGAACATATCTTACTTTAAGTCAAACACATGATTTATATGAACTCTAGTGTACAATTTTGAATTTTTAAAGACCTGATTTGTGAAAACTTGATTTTTCTATGATTTGACCATTTTTCTTCTCCGTAATTGCTACATGATGATTTTGGACTGAAGGAATGGTTGGCATGATTCCAATGCATTTGGGAGTATTTGAGTGAGTGTGGTTTTTAGAGGCTTCAAAAGCCATATAGTTGACTTCGATTGATATTTATTATTTAGTGTTGGATGATGATTTGAATTGCATCAGTAGATCCAAAGTGTCGAATTTAGATTGGTAGTGTGGTTGGTTTAAATTTCGGACCTTTGTCTTATATTTTGATCCATTATTTAGAAAATAGCAAAAAGGGATCCCCGAAGGTTAATTTATTGAAAATAATGTTTTTTTCAAAAATTCGACATGGTTTTTGAGTCTAGGATGACGAAATAGCATTGTAGCATATATGGTTTGTTCTATCGGGTCTCGAATGAATTTTGATTGCCCATTTGGAGGATTCGAAATCATGCAAAACACAACACCTTTGCTGGTTACTAGTGCAACCGCTGGAGAGGTCCACTAGTAGGGTTTGCGGTATCACTTAGGTGGACCAAGTGCCTCCTTAGTAGAGGTTCACTCCACCATCACCATCGCCTGAGCAAAGGGTGTGTAACCTCGGTGAAAGGTTTTAGTAGACAAAGGGCCGCTTGAGCGATAGGCCATATGGCATGTGACTACTACCTAAGCAGTAGTTTGGCCACCTGTGTAATGCCTCTTAGGTGACCAAAGGGTCTCTAGGAGACATCACTGAATATAATTAGTCTAATTTTGTGATATTTCACTATTGAACTTTGAGCTTTGGATTTGGCGATTTTTGGGGTTTTCTTCACCATTCGAGCTTGGTTAAGTTCCAAAACCTTAATTCTCTTACTCTTAATTGATTTATATCATCAAAACATATTTTTATCTTGATTTTGAAATGGGAACTTCATCGAAAAAGCTTAAAAATAGTTTTTTCTTTGATTTGGATCTTATTTTTAATAGGATTTTCTCTTGTAGACTCCTATAACCTTAGAAAATGTATTTTTAAAACAAAATTTCAATCATACCCCTTTCTTTTTTTAACTCATTTTGTGAATCCATTTTGGACTCAGCTAGAATGTGGTCAATATGGATGGTATTAGCTTTTTTTAATGTGTGGACGCTATATTTGAATGTTGTAGTTAATTCTGAGGCTGTTCATAATGGGAAGGCTCCATATTGAAGCACTTTAATCTAGAATTTCATCATTTTAAAGTAGTTTATGGCTTAAATATTTTTAGATTGAGCTGGGTAGTTAATATGTAAGCATAGCATGCTATGGGTTAGGAAAACACCTATAGGATTTACATTTTGAGGATATTATTGTTGTTGTGTGCCTGTGTGTAGCTTATATCCTATTATCGTTGACTTGTGTTCTCTGATTTTTTCATGTTGCACATGTAGAGGCTTTATTTGACATCATTGGCCTTATTTGTGCATCTAAATGCCACCATTCTAGATATAATGCTCGTACGGGGGGCCAATTTTGCTAATATAGGCCTTATTTGAGCATTGATTGCCTCTATCATGATAGAAATACCTGAGTTAGATATTGACATGATATTTATGATGTCTTACATGTATATTTATTCTGATGGTGCCTATTTTGAGTTGATAATCATGAATTGTGGACATATTGAGTTAATTTCTTGGTTCACTTATATATGCATTAGATGGATTGTATATCTTCATGTTGAGTTGATCATGAGAATTACATCCTCATTCGATACATATACATTCATAAAACACTGATACCATTGAGGAACATAGTTTTTGAAAGAAAATTAGATATTTTTGTAAAATCCTTTACATGAACACGAGCTAGAGAGGTGAGTTGAGATATGAGTTATAGTATATGGATTGTGAACCCCCATAGATCCTACATAGGAGCTTCGAGCTCGGTGGTTGTATACATAAAGTCATGCGATGATTTTTATCATTCATCTTTGTCACGCCTCAAATCCTATTGGGGCGGACTGGCACCCGTAACCGAGGAGGCCCGAGAGAACCAGCTCATAACCTTATACTTCCCATGCATACCTCTATGACAACCCAAAATTCGGACAACATCATGTCGCATATAAAAGGAAATAATCACCTGTATAAGCTCGTGGACACATATATATGTATATACAATACTTGGCTGTTGGAGCCATTGCGTCTATTAACAAATACCACTTTGACTGTACATTAGGTCTATAAAGCCTCTAGACAATACACAGAGTTTAACTAAGGTCGGGACATACCCCTCCATATAACTAACTTCTATACAATACCAAAAGTGACTGGATATGACACAGAAAGCCCCGAAGCAAATTGGAGCTCACCAAAAGTAGCTAGATATCCTGGCTCCTACTTGTGTGGTGTATGAGCTGAGGTACCTGTGCCTGCAGCATGAAATACAGGTCCCCCGTGGGGGACGTCAGTACAAAATATGTACTGAGTATGTAAAGCTGTAGATATCACATATGATATAGGAGCTCAATAGAAATCAGAAACAAGTGAATAAATCGTAATAGGAGTGGACCACACTTACTAGAACTTGTGACAACCTGTACATTGTATTTATTCAATCACTTTAACTTCGTTCTTATCATCTTTGTAATCATTACTGTACTGTACTGTGACCATTAGGATGCCTCCAGTACATATCAACTGGGATTGACCCATGATAGGCTTATGCCATAGGGATACCACCCATAAACATATAAATAGGGATCGACCCATGATAGGCTTATGCCCCTAGGATACCACCCGATAAGAGAGAACTTCCATCACTTAGTTCAATTAATCTTTGAGATTGTTATTTCGGTCGCCACCGTATTTTTGATACTTTGAAATAATGATAAATCAATAAGAGACATATAAATACACCATCAATGCAATAACAATAAAGTAAGAACTCATTGGCACATCAATGAAGTGTTTTGAAGTCATCAATGCCATAACAATGAAGTAGGAACTTATTGGTATATCAATGAAATATTTTGGAGTCACTAATAGCACATGGATCTTGTTTGAGTAACCGGATACCTTCTGACATTCATTAGTGCAATAAACATGTAAGATTTGGAAAACGAGTAAGTATTGGAATGTCTTGACATCTTGTAGGGTGGAAACAAGTTCATTGGTAACGTAGGACATCATACAAAACCATTATGGATCACATATTACTGAATAACTTTGGAAACTTTCTTAATAGAACAATTGTTCACTTTCATGCGAAAGATATGGTGTAGAGTATGCTTTACATACCTGACTGTCAACCTTCAATACTAGTCCTAAATGGACTTCCCGTCTTTTCTGACTACTTATTTACAATGAACATATATAGCAATCTAGTATTAGCAACCAAACGTCACAATTCAATTATTTGAATTCACCAAACTAGTGGTTAAGTAGTAAGCCTTAATTACACCATAAAGGGTGTCACTTTAACCCTCTTATACTCCAATTACATTCACATGCCATGCATATTCATACAACATCCTCCAATATCAAGTTTGGATTCATTTATCCTTTCAACCAATCCATTAAACCAAATTGAGCCATAGACATAAATAATCATCAATTCAATAGTATATCACCATATCCACCTTCCATAACTCAATTACCATATCTATCTTCCATAACTCAATTACTATATCCACCTTCCATAATTCAATACAACCAAACCATGCAAAATAGTCCATAACCTTATTTCCATCAACTTTCAATAACTACCAATACATATAATCCTCTACCACACATATACATATGGAAAAGAACAAAGTAAAATAATATTCATAGCTTAGAAATCACCTCTTGATTATGCAATCCTGTTTGCACAAATAATAGGTGCCGTTCGAAGCTCTCGAGATGACAAACGCAGTTATCGGATTACTTTGGAATTTCTACTGTTGAATCGAAAGTAATTTAAAGGTCAAATTTGGCTAGGGTTTGTTCTTACTTAATGATTGATGATCAAAATAACTTTCTGAACTCATATACATGTATATATACACATATTCCCGTCCATAATATAATAGGAAATGACCAAAATGCCTTTAAAATTTAAATAATGTTAAATCTATCCTATGGTGGACTGTTTTGATAAGCTAAAGTAGATCGACCATAACTCTTTTCTCCGATATCGAATTTGGGTAAAATTGGTATCGTTGGAAGGATAATTCAAAGGGATTTCATATCATATAAAGTAGGCCACCCAGTTCGTCCTGTACAAAGAGTTATGGTCG
>NC_061117.1:129573164-129589257 GCF_002878395.1 Capsicum annuum
AACTTTCTTAATAGAACAATTGTTCACTTTCATGCGAAAGATATGGTGTAGAGTATGCTTTACATACCTGACTGTCAACCTTCAATACTAGTCCTAAATGGACTTTCGGTCTTTTCGGACTACTTATTTACAATGAACATATATAACAATCTAGTATTAGCAACCAAACGTCACAATTCAATTATTTGAATTCACCAAACTAGTGGTTAAGTAGTAAGCCTTAATTACACCATAAAGGGTGTCACTTTAACCCTCTTATACTTCAATTACATTTATATGCCATGCATATTCATACAACATCCTCCAATATTAAGTTTGGATTCATTTATCCTTTCAACCAATCCATTAAACCAAATTGAGCCATAGACATAAATAATCATCAATTCAATAGTATATCACTATATCCACCTTCCATAACTCAATTACCATATCCATCTTCCGTAACTCAATTACCATATCTATCTTCCATAGTTCAATATAACCAAACCATGCAAAATAGTCCATAACCCTATTTCCATCACCTTTCAATAACAACCAATACATGTAATCCTTTATCACACATATACATATGGAAAAGAACAAAGGCAAACAATATTCATAGCTTAGAATTCACCTCTTGATTATACAATCCTATTTGCACAAATAATAGGTGCCGTTCGAAGCTCTCGAGATGACAAACGCAGTTATCGGATTACTTTGGAATTTTTACGGTTGAATCAAAAGTAATTTAAAGGTCAAATTTGGCTAGGGTTTGTTCTTCCTCAATGATTGATGATGAAATTAAGTTTTTGAACTCATATACATGTATATATACACATATTCCCGTCCATAATATAATAGAAAATGACCAAAATGCCTTTAAAATTTAAATAATGTCAAACCTGTCCTTTGGTGGACTGTTTTGGTAAGCTAAAGTAGATCGACCATAACTCTTTGCTCCGATATTGGATTTGAGTGAAATTGGTATTGTTGGAAGGATAATTCAAAGGGATTTCATTTCATGTAAAGTAGGCCACCCAGTTTTTCCTGTACAAGGAGTTATGGTCGTTTGAAGTTGACCCTAAAAATCTATTTTGATAGGTTGAAGTTAAACGAGTATAACTCCTTACTCAGTCGTTGGATTTCGATGAAACCAATTACATTGGAAAGAAGACTCAAAGATATTTATTTTAATAGGTCGCATCTCTCCCAGTTCATTATATTAAGGAAGTTATGATTGTTCGAAGTTGACCCAAAAATTCGGCTGGCCTTAGTAGTTTGTGTGCAGGAAATTTTCCTGCACATTTACTATTCCCAAATATTCCGGCCACCGTTTTATAGTTTCGAACGTGCTTGATTATATTTGAAATCTATCCATTTTTGGAAATCTTTATGTCGTTGGAAAGCTTATTCAATAACCTTCGCATGGAACCATCGACGGACAAATTTCGGTATAAATAAAATAAAAAAAATTAATTCCATATAAATAAGACCAATACACGTACTTGAATATGGGGTGTTACAATCTAATCCATCTTGCATTTCATTTACACACACATCATTTATGTTTTTCTTAGTTTCCCTGATTTGTGTTTTATTTCAGCATTTCCAACACACACACTCACATATATATATATATACGCACACACACATACATACATACATACATACAAGTTTATGATACGCACCCCGCACATGTACCCCACTTCAATGAATTCAATTTTATAAAATCATTTCGATAATGTAAAAGAAAATATGTTTGATTAATAGAAAAATAACAAAAATAAATTTGATGACTTAAATAAGTTATAGATTCTCAAATATACGTATACATTGTCACTTAATTACGAAACAAACTAAGACTAGATAAGATATATATATATATATATATATATATATATATATATATATATATATATATATATATATATTAGAAGACAGTAATGTACGAAAACTCAACGTTAGGATTCTAGTATATTTTATTTGAAATCAACTGTTGACCAACATGTAATTTATTTAGTTGAAAAAAATACGTTACGAAAAGTACAAAAGTCATTCAATGCTATTGGAATAAAACAAAAGAGATAAATCTTTAATTTTTTTGATTACTTCATTCGGTGCCAACATGATTGTTTCGTCCAATTTATCAGTCAGAAATTTTCAATTGAAAAAGAAACATGAGAAATTATAAAAAGGGGAGAATCCATTATTAATTATTGATTATATACAACAACAACAACAACAACAATAAAAAATCCAGTGTATTCCTACAGCGTGGGGTCTAGGAAGGGTAAGATGAACGCAGTCCATATCGCTACCTCCGAAGAAGTAGAGAGACTGTTTCCGATAGACCCCCGGCTCAAGATAATTATTGATTATATATAATTCAAATATAATCTATAAATTTGCTAACTCAAAGAAAAAAAGAAACAAAGAAACATAGAAAAGATGATTATACCTTTGAAAAAAAGACGACTTGAATCAAAATCAAAATAAGAACAAAGTGTAAAACTAGAAGAAGTGGTATTTCTATGTTGGTAGAAGAAGTCGTATGTTTTCTTTGATCATAATTTTATTTAAAAGTTGTACAAATTCTTTTTTTATATAAGATAAATTCTATTTTATTTAAAAGTGTAAACATTATAATTTCTCATCCACTTTTATTTTTTACAAGGAACTTTAATTTGCCAATATTAAGAGCTACAACAATTTTGAAATTTTTGAAAAAAATATGGATTCAGCTCCCCCTGCTGAAAGGGCCCTAGTGCATGTTAGCCACACGACTGGAGAAAAAGAACATGAGATGACTAATACATCCCTAAAATATGAAGTGTGACATCATGCACACGGTCACCAAGTCCACCATCATATCGGCAAACGTGAGTTTCCAGTGTCGGTCCTCCCGAAACCTCTACCTCCCATGACTTTACTACACAACTCTCTTTAAGTCCATATTAAAATCATTTACACATTCTCAACCATTTACCACGGAGTCTTTTAATGAGGTATTAACCGTTGGTATCATCACACCAAAATTAGAGCTTGCAAGTCTATTACCTATGCCATATAAACCATTAAATCAAATTAAACTTCACCGTTTCCAGTTAAACCAAACCAATTATAATCGAACCATGGCTACCAAGGCCTTTCCAAAACCACATGAGACCAACCAAACCAATTCATGTTTCTTTAACCATTTATGCAATGCAAAGATTCCAAGAATAGTCAAACTGTGTGACAAAATCATATTCAATGGCAATTTCATAAACAGTTTGCGGGCATTTGTTTTTCCAAGACCAAAACCAAGTAATTAGGGAGTTCATGGTACCCCGAAATACAATTTACCATTCCCATGCACCCCACCATGTTTACAAATGTTAAATAAGCATGATTGTTTCATAATAAACCATGGTAAGTCAAGTTAAAGACCAATCATGTCCAGTTCCCTCAACTAAACTAAAACCCGCATCAAAACCATGAATTTAATATCAACTTCTGCCATTAATGAAATTATAAACTCAAGGTATAGAGGTACATGCCTTAAACATAAGAGAATTGGAAAGAATTCATAGCTTGGAACCAGAAAGTTGAACCTACGGTGAAATCCTTGTCCTTCTAGGGGTTTTTGAGTTAAGAATGAATTTGGGGATATATTTTCTCTTAAAACTAAAGTAAAAGGGGTTTTATAATGCTTAAGGGTCGTGCTTAAGTGGAAAGACCCTTTTGCCCTTTGTCCCTTTTAATAGCTCACAAAACAACTGCTGAGAATCAAGGGTCCGTGGCACGAACCTTATCGCGGAGGCCCAGCCTCCATGTCACAGACCCTATTGTGGAGCATAACCTCCGCGTCACGGAGGCTAGTCTCTGTGATAGCCTATGTGGCATCCCGTTATCGTTGAGGCTTGCTACCACCGGGGTTTGAAATCACCCTGAACCCCATTCAAAAATTTCAAAACTCATTTGGACTACCCATTTAACATCCACGAACCTAATTTGGATCAAAAATCAATATTTTAAGCACATGAAGACCAAAATTAAATTGCTCAAAATTTGAGGGTGTTACCTTATTCCCCTCTTAGGATCATTGTCCCCGAATGATGAGTTCGGACATGTTTCGCACGAGGATAACCATAATATACCATAACCAAAAGATAGACCCGAATAATAGCAAGAAAGAACAACATTCATAACTCAAGCTTCTTCTCTTGACTCGTGAAATAGAAATGGACACTTGGCCTTTATAACCCCATCCACTTCCTAAGCGGCTTCTTCCACTTTATGATTTCTACAAAGGACCTTTACAAATGGTACATCTTTAGTCTGCAACCTACAAACTTGTCTATCCAATATCTCTATCGGGACATCTTCGTAAGACACGGAATCCGCAATGCCAACATCCTCAATAGGCACCACCAAAGAAGGATCACCCACACATTTCCTTAACATGGACACAAGAAACACACGGTTAATGGAACCAATATTTGTGGGCCATTCCAACTCATAAGCAACATTTCCCACTCTCTTTAAAATCAAATAAGGACCAATGTAACGGGGACTGAGCTTCCCCTTTTTCCTAAAATACATCACTCCCTTTATGGCAGACACTTTCAAGAATACCCAATCACCCATATCAAACTCCATCTCTCTTCGCCTCACATCCACGTAGGAATTTTGGCGAATTTGGGCCATCTTAAGCCTATCCTGAATCACCTTCACCTTTTCAATAGCTTGGTGAACTGAATCAGGACCTAACAACCTTGCTTTACCAACTTTGAACTATCCGATAGGAGATCTACACCTCCTACCATACAATGCCTTAAATAGGGCCATACCAATACTAAAATGATAACTATTACTGTATGTAAAATCTATAAGAGGCAAGTCCCAACTACCACCAAAATCAATCACGCAAGCCCGAAACATATCCTCTAAAGTCTGGATGGTCCTTTTCTCTTGTCCATCCATCTGCGGGTGGAAAAAGGTATTAAGGGTCACCTTAGTCCCCAAACCTCGCTGAAAAGACCCTAAAAATTGAGATGAAAACTGAGCACCAAGATCCGAGATAATGAAAATCGGAGCACAATGAAGCTTCACAATGTCATGAATAAACAATCTTGCATAATTTTCAGTTGAATAATTACCCCTCACTGGCAAGATGTGAGCATACTTAGTCATCCTATCCATGATGAACCAAATAGAATCTAACTGGTTTCAAAATCGCAGAAAACCGATAACAAAATCCATATTTATCACTTCCCATTTCTATACAGGAAACTCAATATCTTGGGACAACCCACTAGGCCTCAAGTGTTCAACCCAACTAAGCTTCACCAACCTAAAACTATCTGATAGGATAGCTACAGCTCCTACCATACAATGCCTTAAACGGGGCCATACCAATGCTAGAATGATAACTATTACTGTACGCAAACTCTACAAGAGGCAAGTGGCCAACCCACCAAATTCAATCACGCAAGCCCAAAGCATATTTTTTAAAGTTTGGATGGTCCTTTTCACCTGTCCATCCATCTGCGAGTGGAAAGTGATATTAAGGGTCTCCTTAGTCCCCAAACTTTGCTGAAAATACCGAAAAAATTAGATGAGAACTGAGCACCATGATCCGAGATTATGAAAACTAGAGCACCATGAAGCTTCACAATATCATGAATGAGCAATCTTGCATAATTTTTACTAGAATAATTAGTCCTCATTGGCAAAAAGTGAGCAGACTTAGTCATTCTATCCACGATGACCCAAATAGAATCAAACTGGTTCTAAATTGCGGAATACTGATAACAAAATCCATATTTATCACTTCCCGTTTCTATACAGACAACTCAATCTCTTGGGACAACCCACCAGGCCTCAAGTGTTCCACTTTCACTTGTTGACACACAATGCACTAAGACACAAAATTAGCTACGTCCCTCTTCATGTTATTCCACCTGTAAATATACTTAAGATCATAATACATCTTTGTCTAACCAGGGTGAACCGAATAACACGACTCAATGGCTTCGCAAAGGTTCTACCTTGTATCCTATCCACATCGGGAACACATAACCTCCTTTGGTACCTAAAGACACTATCACCACCAATTTAAAAAATTATCACCTTCTTCTTACCACATCATCCTTGATTTGCATCAAGAGAGGATCCAACATCTGTTTCTCCTTTACCTCAGTACCAAGAGATGACTTCGCTATCTCTTGCATAAACACACTACCATCCTTAGAATCCAGGAGATGAACTCCAAGATTAGCCAAACGGTGAATATCCTTCACCAAGTACCGTTTCTCCTCATCTGCATGAGATAAGCTCCCCATAGTTAACCTGGAAAGAGCATCAGCAACCACGTTAGCTTTACCTAGGTGATAGTGAAAACTCATGTCGTAGTCTTTGAGTAACACAAAACATCTTCTTTGCCTGAGATTCAACTCCTTATGGGTGAACATATACTATAGGATCTTATGATCTAAAAAAAAGTCAACATGGACCCCATAAAGATAATACCGCCAAATCTTTAATGCAAACACCACAACCAATAACTCTAAATCATGAGTCAGTTCCTCTCACGAATTTTCAACTACTAAGAAACATACGCTACCATCTTGCCATGCTGCATCAATACACAACCAAGTCCCACACGAGACGCATCACAGTAACCACAAAACCATCACTACCCTCAGGCAGGGTCAAGACTGGAGCTGAAGTTAACTTATCTTTCAGCTTTTCAAAACTTCCCTCACAAGCATCAGACCACAGAAACTTCACCTTTTTTGAGTCAACCTAGTCAAAGGCGCAGCAATGGACGAAAATCTCTCCACAAACCTCCTATAGTAACTTACTAAACCCAAGAAACTCTAAATATCGGTTGGAGTCGTAGGTCTAGGCCACTTCTTGACTACCACAACTTTCTGAGGATCCACCATGATCCCCTTACTAGAAATGTTATAGCCCAAGAAAGTAACAACATTCAACCAAAACTATCACTTCAAAAACTTAGCATACAATTGCTGACCTTTAGGGTGTACAACACAACATGGAGGTGACTGGCATGGTCCACCTCACTCTTTGAATACATAAATATATCATCAATAAATACAATCATGAATAAGTCCAGAAACTGATGAAATACCTGGTTCATAAGATCTATAAACGCCGTCGGGGCGTTGGTCAAACCAACAGACATAATACCAAGAACTCAAAATACCCATATCGAGTATGAAAGACAATGTTAGGGATATCCTTCTCCCTAATCTTTAGCTGATGATATCCCGAACGAAGATCAATATTAGAGAAATACTTATCCCCCTGAAGCTTATCAAACAAATCATCAATCCTTAGAAAAAGGTACTTATTCTTCACGTCACCTTATTCAACTGATGACAGTCAATACACATCTAAAGGGAACTATCCTTCTCATACACGAAATTCATGGGATCATCTCAATGAGACACACCAGGGAGAATAAAATTCTTGTTAAGAAGATCCTTCAACTGCTCCTTAGGTTCTTTCAACTCAGTCAAAACCATTCTATAAGGAGGGATAGAGATAGGATGAGTGTCCGAAATAAGATACATCCCACAATCAATTTCCCTATAGGAAGGGATACCAGGTAGATCATCAGGGAAAACTTTGAGAAATTCACTAACCATAAGAATAGATTGTAAGAAAAGACCTTTCGAATTAGAATCTTTAACTCAGAACAGATGATAGAGACACCCCTTGAAAATCAATTTTTGGGCTCTAAGATATGATATAAACCTCCACTTAGGCACTAGGAACTCCCTTACCACTCATAATCGGCTCATTAGAAAATTTAAAGATGACCTTATGGGTCCGACAATCTAAGGAGGCATAGCACGAGTGTAACCAATCCATCCCCAAAATAACATCAAAATCTATCATTTCTAATTCAAATAGATTCACCAAAGTTTCCCTACCACTACCAGATACCACACAACTATGGACTCTCCTGGCAACCACAGAGTCACCTACCAGGGTAGAAACAAAAAAGGTCTGAAATACTTTCGGGACTTAAACCAAATTGCACAGCCAAAAATGGGGTCACATAAGAAAGAGTAAACCCCAGACAAGAAAACAATACACCTCTCTAGAGAAGAGTTTAAACATACCAGTGATGATATCAGGTGATGCCTCAGACTCCTAATGGGTAGTACGATCATATAGATGATTTCGGCCAGTGTTGACACTAGAAGTGGCACCCGTAGGTGCAAAAGTTGATGATATGGCAACCGGAATCCTATTAGCCCCCAAAGCAACTTTTCCCTAGGGAAATCCTTCAATATATATCCCGATTGGCCACAACTGAAACACCAATTCTTTTCTCCCTCACATAAACCATGATGCAACCTACCACAAAATCTACAAGGGGGATATAATAGAACTAATTGGACCCCACTGCCTGGGATTGGGCACCCTACGCCCTATAACCCTCACCATTATAAAAATGATGATCTCTGGACAGCTTTGGATGAGGAGCACTAGCCGTTGAATAGGAACCTAAGTTGCCCAACTCCTTGTTAAACTACTTTTTGTCATCCCTACCACCCTGCTGCTGACCTTCACCCTGATTCGAATGCCCAAACTTTTTACTCTGCTTCCCCCCCATATTTTCTTGCTTCTTCTCCTCCTACTCAACTTGCTGCATGTATACCACAAGTTTGGAGATATCCATATCTTTGTTTAACAAGGCAACCTTGATCTCTAAAATTATCCCATGAGACAAACCAGAAGAAAATTTCCTTATTCTATCCCTCATGCTAGACACTAGCTCAGGAGCATATCGAGACAATGATGGAATTTCAAAAAATACTCCTTCACTATCATCCTCCCTTGCTTCAAATTCACAAACTTCTTCACTTTCGCCTCCCTTAACTTTTGAGGAAAGAAGCGGTCAAGAAAAGCACTAGAAAAATTATCCCATAAGGCAGACTCAGCATTATCATCCCTAAGCTGCTCCCACTCTTTGTAACATTGGTACTCCTCATCCTTCAACTGATAAGCAACGAATTCTACACCCTTTACATTAGTAGCATGCATAACCCAAAAAATCTTCTTCATCTCATAAATAAAACTCTGAGGATCCTGCTCAACCTTAGTATCAATGAATTCAGGAGGGCTCAACCTCATACACTAGACGACTCTAGTTACCTCAGAAGAACTCAGAGCATTATCAATAGAACTTGTCTGACATGATTGTGATATTACCAACTAAGTCAACAAATGAATATACTAGCCAAACTCAACATTAGTAATATCTCCCTAAGGTGGCTGAGTCTATGTAGCACCAGATAGAGAAGGATCAATGGAGATAGGTGGAATTCTATGAGAACAGTCAGAAGTCGCAACCCTAGATCGAGTCTGCATCTAGGAGTAGTATGAGCTCCATCCTGATGGTCACCAGATGAGATAGAAGAGTCTCTACGAATATTAGATTGTCTGGGAAACATGAACTGAAAGGTAAACAAATGAGAGTTAGAGAGATTCAAGACCTCAAACTCTATACCTCAAAAATAAAAACAAGAAAGGGACATATTCCTAAATGCCTCATAGCCTTTCCTTTATAAGTGTGGCGCGCTACTGTCATGACCCAAACTAGGACCTGACCATGAAAGGTATCTCAAGTCCAGCTAGGATCGGAGACTACCCCAAATACCCCAAACCATTAACCATGGGAACAGAATGTAATAAAGGACTTTCCTAGTTAGAATTTTTAACCCGAACCAAATGATAGAGACAACTATTGGAAATAACTTTTTGAGCTATAAGGTATGATATAAACCTTCCCCTAAGAACTTGGGAACTTCCATACCACTCTACAATTGGCTCATTAGGGAATTTAAAAATGACCTTACGGGTTCGACAATCTAAGAAAGCATAGCACAAGTGCAACCAATCTATCTCTTATATGACATCAAAATCGACCATATCTAATTTAAATAGATCCACCAAGGTTCCCCTACCACCCACAGATGCCACACAATCCCTATGAACTCTTCTATCTACCATAGAATTTACTCATCGGGGTAGAAATAAAAAAGGGTTCTAAGATATACTTAGGATTGAAGCCAAAATGCACAGCCACAAGTGGGGTCACATAAGAAAGAGTGAACCCCAGATCAAATAAACAACACACATCACGAGAAAAGAGTTTCAACATAGTAGTAACGACGTCAGGTAATGCCTTGGACTCCTGATGGGTAGTGAGAGCATAAAAATGATTCGACCAGTGTCGAAGCCTGATGAGGCACCCTTTGGTACAAGAGCTGATGAAGAGGAAACAGGAACCTTGTTTGCCCCAGAAGCAACCTTACCCATGGGATAGTTTTTGAGCATATGTCTTGGCTGACCATATTTAAAGTATCGGTCCTCCCCTCATCACAGAAACTATGATACAATCGACCACAAAATCTACAGAAAGGATATGATGGAGCTGACTCAACCCCACTAGCCTGAGATTGGGCACTCGATGCCCTAGAATCATCGACATTCTAAAAACATCGGTCACCTGATGGCTTTAGGTAAGAAACGCTCGTCGTCGAGTAGGACCCAGAATTGCCCTACTTCTTCTTGGATCACTTCCCACCATCCCTGCCAATCTACTATTGATCTCTCACTTATTCAGAATGCCAAAATTTCTTACTCTGCCTTTCCGCAACCTCAACTTGCTTCCTCTAATCTTTCTCAATTCATTGTATATATACCACAAGTTAGGAAATATCTATGTCCTTTTTTATCAAGGCAGCCTCAATCTCCAGAATAAATTCTTGGGATAATTTGGAAGCAAACTTCCTCATCCTAGCCCTCATTCTAGTCAGCAACTCAGGAGCATACCAAGACAGGTAATGGAATTTCAAAGTAAACTCCTTAACTGTCATCCTCCTCTACTCTAGATTGATGAATTCCTCCACCTTTACCTTGCTCAACTCCTGAGGAAAGAAACGGTCAATAAAAATACTACAGAAATCACCCACAAGAGAGAATTAGCATCTTCACCTCTCAATTACTCCCATTATTCGTACCACTAGTACGCTACATCCTTTAATTGGGTAGGCAGCAAATTCTAGACCCTCAACATCCGAAGCATGCATAACCCGAAAGATCTTCTCCATCTCATCAATAAAGCTCTAAGGATCCTCCTCAACCTTGGTACCAGTAAATATTGGTGGACTCAACCTCATAAACTGGCCAACCCTTGTGTCCTTATAAGATGGAGTGACAAAAACTACATGCTCTGACTGGGAAACTACCAACTGAGCCAACATATGAATAGAATGATGAAATTCCATATTTTACACATCAGCCTGAGGAGTTCGAGGAGGACTAAAGGGTACCAGTGGAACTCCAGAAAGGTAATCTAGAAATGGACCCCTAGATCGGGTCTGTATTTTATAAGTAGGGCGTGCTCCATCAGCAGTGTCCTCAAGTGAGATAGAGGAGTTTCTATGGGCTTCAGATTATATAGGAGGCATGATCTGGAAAGATAACAAATGGGAATTAGAGAAATTCAAGACCTTAGACTCTATAGCTCGAAATAGATCAACAAGAAAGGAAAACATTCTTAAATGCCCCATAGCCTCTCCCTTATAAGTGTGGTGTGCTACACACCCATAAAAGATACTCTACTTGAAACTGCTTTGTTGGACATCCAATGACACCAAATCTAGGCTTTGATACCATCTTTGTCACGATCCAAACTAGGGCCTGGCCGTGATGGGTATCTCAAGTCCAACTAGGACCAGAGACCAACCGCAATACCTCTAAACCATTAACCACCTTACACCTCATGTTAGATAAATTCTGAACATATAATAAGATAAGAGAATATCAATTTAAAGACATTAAGATAAGTCTATAACAAAAACTAACCTCCAACAACCATATAACTAACCAATACCATCCATGTCCATAGTAGTCCAACCAAGCCTATAATCAAAACTAAAGAATATTCAGTCGGGACATGCACCCTACCATAGATGAAACCAACACCAAAAGAATAGTGAAGACATAAAGAAATCCATAGCATGAAATGGGGTATTTCGAAGTATGGAAACTCATCACTTCAGTCTGACTTAAAAGGTATCCCCAAATCACCTAGTCACTTTACAGAAGGAGTAGAAGTATGGCCGATTCTTGCATCAAGTGGGGATACAATGCCCAAAGACTGTTAGCAGGGTGAATGGTAGCATTTAACTTAGGAATAAAGATAAAGTAATGCCATCAATTCAAAACCAGGTCAAACCAATGCATATAACCATATATAATTTTATATATATACATATCCCATGCTGGGATGGGGAAAAAGTTTAGCATGCACTTTAAAACCTTGACCTGGGTTGTGTAGTTTCACCGTTATAAATCCACCAATGGGCTATATGGGTTTAATGTTACCCCCTGGACGGGCCCCAAAGCATATTAGCCGTATGAACTGGAAATACCAAAGGTAGCCGGGGATTCTCTTGTACCCTTCACCCTCTATGATACATATATACATTGTGAACTAGGGGGATTCCCTTGTACCCTACAAGCACTTGGCCATCAAGACCAATCGTTATTTCAGCAAACATGAGTTTCTAGTGTCTGTCCTTTAGACTCACACCTTTACAGCTAGCTAGAACTACCCCCATTATTGTCTAATTAAAATATTTAACACATAACCTAACCACTAATTTACGGAGTCAATTTTTAAGGAATTATTAAGTGGTATCATCAAACAGACAGATTACAAACAATGTCATTAAGCCAACACTTTAGGATTTTTTTCGTACCCCACAGATTCCATTAATAAAATCACTTGGGGGATTCCCGGGTACCCCGCAAGGTTTTCAAGACCATTATCATTGAATTAACCAATTAAGCCATGCATTAATGTCAAAGATTAAATCAAATCAAGTGATAATGCATATTCTAAAACTAATTATACAAGTGGGTTAAGGTTGTTACCAATCTCTATACCAAACCAATTAACCCCGGGATTCATTTGTACCTCTATTTCCATGATTTATCAATTTAGGGATTCCGTTGTACCCATGTGTATCCACCATTCCCATGCACCCCAAAGCATTTACCAACCATCAATTTAAGCAAAACAATTTCGTAAATATCATGGAAGAAGCATTTTTATATAATTTATATTCAAAACCCTCAATCCATAGTTCAAAACCCAATCATTAAAACTATATAAACCTTATCCAAATCATACCGTTAATAAAGTACAAGTATATGGGAAGAGTAATATGCCTTAATCACCAAGAAGTACAGAGAGAAATCACCATTGGAAGCCTCAATTGATTAGACTCTTGAAAACCCTAAGTGTTTTTTACCTTGAGGAATTAGGAGGTTTTAAGAGGTCATTTGAGTTATTTATGAGGGCTAAAGACACCCTAAAGAGGTTATAAGACATGGGTTTCAAGTTTGGAAAAAAGGGAAATTTCCAGAATGCCCTCAACATAAAGGTTGAAAATGTGTTTCCTTTGACTACGAATCAACCATTGACTCATAGCCACTCCTTATGACTCGTCACCACGAGTGGTAAACAAGACAGTGACTAGGACCCCATGCACTTTCAACCTTATGACTCAAAAAGATTACTCGTATCGAGACCTTACAGTTCGCAGGGCTTAGTCGTAGGCAACACAGAACCCAAATGGGTTAAAACTGGACATCCTACGATTTGAATTTCCGACTCGTAACAAGTCCTTACGGCTCTTGGTGAGCCACTCGTACTCATAGTAGAACTTTGCGACGAAGTTTTTGATTTGGTTACAGCCAGGGTCCCTATGAACCGTAACCAATCTCACAACTTGTTACCAAGAGTCATTACCACTAGTCATTACCAAGGCAGCGAGCCCAAAGCTCAAGAATTTTCAAGGGAAAAAATCTTGGGGCGTTATAGCTACACACCCATAAAAAAGACTCTACTTGACTTAGATTATGGACATACCATGACACCAAAACTTAGGCTCTGATACTAACTTTATCACAACCCAAACCAAGGCCTGGCCGTGACGGGTATCTCAAGTCCACTGAGGACTGGAGACCACCTCCTTAGCCTATTCCAACCTGATCAATATGTATAAATAACTAAAATTGATAGGTGAATCCAAAATTCTAAATGACATCGATATCCAAAAATAGTACCAAATGACAACTATAATACCTAAGTCCACAATACTCCAACAAGCCTCTAACAAAATTGAGTACCAATAAAGGGTCGGGACATGCTTCTGAACATAGCCAAAACCAAACTGAAATAAAGTCTAAGATAAGAGAAACCAAACATAAAATAAAGACTTTCGAAGGATGAAAGCTCACCATTTCAAGTCAATGCCCGAACAATCTACATACGCCTTATCACAGTGCGGGGAAGGTAGACTTACCTTTGGACCCTGTATCGCATGGGGATACAGTGTCTAAAGACGGTTAGCAGTTGGAGTGCTAGCATGTAACTTAAGGATAAAGGAGTAAAATAATGCCAAAATCCATCAAATGCAAACCAGTAAGACCAATGCACAATATCATATACCCAACATAAATATATATCATATGGCGGGAAAAGGCAAAAAGGCTTAACATGAATTTCAAAACATTAATCTCAATTGTGTAACTTGACCGTCCTAAAATAACCCACGGGTTATATGGGTTCAGCTCCCCCTGCTGAAAGGGCCCTATTGCGGTTAGCCGCACGACCGAAGAAAAAGAAACTGAGACGACTAGTACACCCCTAAAATATAAAGTATGACATCATGCATACGGTCACCAAGACCACCTTAAATTGGAAAACATAATTTTCCAGTGTCAGTGTAACGCCTCGAAAAATGGGTCTCGGAGCGTCACACGGTGCTTGAGGCTACGAGTAGGCCCAAGATAACCCTTTGAGCCATTTTCATTCAGTTCAACACAAATCAATGAGGTTTCCATAAATAACCCTTAAATATCAACAGAGTAATCATCATCCAAGAATAAAAGAATTTTAAAAAGATAACAAAATATGACTTATTAGTGAACTCCCAACATCTATACTAGTCTGATAAGCCTCTAAGAAAATCAATAAAACCAGCGAGGCATTGAGACATGCCCCAAATGACTCATACACAGTTATCAAATATAAATAATTCCGTGAAACCAATATCAGACATCACGTCCTCAGAACATGAGGACTCACCACAACAGAGGATATAGAATAGCGTGCCTGAAGAATCACTGTCGAACCTGGAACTGAGCACTTGAACCTACATTTCGAGAAAATACAGCCCACATCTGAAGATGTGGGTCAGTACCATGGAAAGAAACTGAGTATATAGGGGTGTATGCAGTTGTATAAACATCATCATCATAAATATTTGTAAGAAATATGTAGGATGTATGAAAGACTCACATAGCCCGAAGAAAATTATCATAATCATGAGAGGATGAAATAAGTATAATAACACATGTGAGTCATCATATAATTTGTTAATCACTTTCAGTTCATCAAGAATATCAATTCTCATAATGTAAATATCATTTAAATCTTTCGAAAGAGTAACTTTCACAATTCCACTTTCAAATCACTTCACCGTTCACCATAGACACAAGGAAACACACACACGCTAGGAGATCCTATAACCGACATAAACCATGTGAGCTACATGAAGTCCAATGCACAACCCACATTGGGGAGAGCTGTCCTATCCTTTCCATCGGAGTACTATCGATATCAAATCCACACAAACTAGTGATCACTATATAAATCAGCCTGAGGCTCACTCCTATGGGGGCACGTAGTTCTAGGATAGTAAGGTCGCCTTATACCTCCCACTCAATGCTAAAGATTTTCCCCGGACTTAGCTCAGATCATTTCAAAGACAATCCACAACAAAGCAATTTCAGTAATATATAAATATACATCGGGAGACATCATGCTTCCCATCTATCAAATTCAACCACATTGTGGATTTCTTTCACACTCGAGTTCAAAACAACTCTATTAAGACCAAAAGGTCAAATCATTCAAAATATCTCAAATATTCAACATCAACGTGCTTATAACATACACTTTTTCAAGAAAAACATAATTTCCAATGGGGATTCACGACCCAAATATCAA
>NC_061117.1:129592257-129593187 GCF_002878395.1 Capsicum annuum
AGGTTCTTGAAGTTGGATGTAGGAGCTTAGGGTTTTCTTTTTGAGAGAATTTGATGAAATATAATATATAATGCTTCTAGTAGGCTTTAATATAGGGTTTGGACTGATTTTGGGTGAGGGGGAATGACCAAAACGCCCCTAAAAATCAAATAATTCTCGAATCTGTCCTTTGGTGGATTGTTTTGATAGTCTGAAGTAGATCAACCATAACGTTTTAATCCGATATCCAAATTAGATGAAACCAATTTCATAGAAAGATGACTCATATATTTCCATTGATATATAGTATCTCACCCAGATCATTGCGTACGAGGAGTTATGATCGTTTGAAGTTGACCGAAAAATTCACTTTTGATAGGCTGAAGTAGATCGACCATAACTTTTTGCTACGCTAGAAAAATTGGATGAAACCAATTTCATTGAAAAGAGGACTCGCAGAGCTTTCCGTTAATATATAGTAGATTACCCAGATCATTATGTACAAGGAGTTATGATTGTTTAAAGTTGGAGAAAAAATACGCCAGGCCTCAGTAGTTTTTCCTGCATGTTTTACTGTTCACTACTATTCACGGTTCGATCGGAATGTTCATAACTTGTCGCTCGGGTGTCCGTTTTGGATGATCCATATATCATTCGAAAGCTTATTCAATACTCTACGCAATGATGGGTCATAATCTAAGACATTCCATACGGAAAATTTATAATTCATTCTAGAAGATAGAACCCAACATGTTTACGCACAAAATTTCAACGAAAAATTTCTTGGGGTATTACATCACCCCCCTGGAAACATTCGTCCTCGAATGACGCTAGACATGCCAAGATTAGATTGGGAATAGAGCATACAGCTGAAACCATTCGTTAGACTCATCACCACATCGTTTCTCACTCCGAATGCAACATAGAATGCATAAATTCAAGAAACTACAA
>NC_061117.1:129593287-129666434 GCF_002878395.1 Capsicum annuum
GTTTACGCACAAAATTTCAACGAAAAATTTCTTGGGGTATTACATCACCCCCCTGGAAACATTCGTCCTCGAATGACGCTAGACATGCCAAGATTAGATTGGGAATAGAGCATACAGCTGAAACCATTCGTTAGACTCATCACCACATCGTTTCTCACTCCGAATGCAACATAGAATGCATAAATTCAAGAAACTACAGCTGAATACATAATAAATGACAGTTGAACTGCTGCAACTTTTATCAAAAGTGCATGATTTAAGAAAGAATGGTACCTTTGTCTTGATCGTAGTTTGCGGAAAATAGGTGCTGGTACTTGGATCGCATATCCGCCTCAGCTTCCCAAGTTGCACCTTCAACAGATTGGTTTCGCCACAACACCTTGACCAAGGGAACTTCTTTGTTCCTTAGTCTTCGGAAACTGAAATCAAGAATCTCAACAGGAATCTTATCAAAAGAAGGATTTTCTTGAATGTTAGCACTCACAGAGGAATCCACTACCACAACATCGCTAATATGTTTTCTAAGCATGGAGACATGGAATATTGGATGAACATAGGACAACTCGAAAGGCAACTCGACCTCATAAGCTACCTTACCAGCACGGCTAAGAATTTTGTAAGGACCAACATAACGGGGACTAAGCTTTCTCTTCTTTCTGAATCTCTTTATCCCCCTCATGGGTGAAATTTTCAGATACACTAGGTCACCAACTTCAAACTTAAGGTCTCTCCTTCTAACATCCGCATATGACTTCTGACGACTCTGTGTAGTTTTCAAACTTTCCCTAATCAACTTAACTTTTTCCATAGCCTCAAATACCGAATCAGGACCACTCACAGTCACTTCACCCACCTCGAACCAACCTATGGGTGATCTACACTTCCTCTCATATAAGACTTTAAACGGAGCCATGCCAATACTAGAGTGGAAACTGTTATTGTAAGCAAACTCTATAAATGGTAAGTGATCATCCCAACTTCCCTTAAAGTCAAGTGCACAAGATCTCAACATATCTTCTAAGGTCTGGATGGTCCTCTCAGCCTAACCATTGATCTGCGGATGAAAAGCAGAACTCAAAAGCACTTGGGTACTAAGACCCTTCTGAAAAGCTTTCTAAAATTGTGAAGCGAACTGAGTACCCCTATCTGAAATGATAGATAAGGAAACTCCAGGTAGTCTGACTAGCTCTCGGATATACAATCTAGCGTAATCCTCAGCAATATATGAAGTATGAACAGGCAAGAAATGAGCATACTTAGTCAACCTATCAACCACAATCCAAATGGAATCATGATGGCATCGGGAAGGAGGTAAACCAATAACGAAGTCCATATTTATCTCTTCCCACTTTCAGGTGGGAATACTAAACTCTTGCATCATACCACCTGGTCTTTGGTGTTCAACCTTAACCTGCTGGCATGTTGCACACTTAGCTACAAACGCTGCTATATCTTTCTTCATGCCACTCCATCAATAGATTTCCGACAAGTCTCGGTACATCTTGGTGGCACCAGGATGAATAGAATATCGTGCCCCATGCGCTTCAGCCATAATCCTTTGTCTCAAATCATCAATATTCGGGACACATAATCTACCCTACAATCTCAATACACCATCTCCCCCTTGGAAGAAAACCTCTACTTTTTGGTCCTTGACTGACTCCTTCAGTCTGACCAAGCTAGCATCTAAGTATTGCTTTTCCTTCACTTCCGAAACTAAGGAGGATTTGGAACTACTTTGAACCCCTATACTACCTTCAGCAGAGTCAAACAACCTAACCCCCAATCTAGCTAAACAATGTATATCACGAGCCAACTCTTTCTTACCTTCTACCACATACGAAACACTACCCATAGACACTCTACGTAAGGCATCCGCCACAACATTGGCCTTTCCCAGATGGTACAACACACTCATATCATAGTCCTTTAATAATTCTAACCATCGTTTCTGCCTAAGATTCAATTCTCTCTGGGTAAACTCATACTGCAGACTCTTATGATCAGTGAAAACATCAACATGGACACCATACAAATAGTGTCTCCAGATTTTCAAAGCAAACACAATAGCAGCCAACTCAAGGTCATGGGTGGAGTAATTTTTCTCATGGGGTTTCAACTTTCTAGAAGCATAAGCTATCACCTTACTCTTCTGCATCAATACGCAACCCAACCCAACTCTCAAAGCATTATAGTACACCACAAAACCATCAACACCATCAGGCAAAGTCAAAACAGGGGTTGAAGTGAGTCGAGTCTTTAACTCCTGAAAATTCTTCTCATAAGATTTGGACCACAAGAACTTCACTTTCTTTTGGGTCAATCGAGTCATAAGAGACGCTATAGAGGAGAAACCCTCAACAAAATAACGGTAATATCCAGCTAAACCCAAGAAACTTTAGATATTAGTTGGAGAAATAGGTCTAGGCTAATTTTCATCAGCTTCGGTCTTTTGGGGATCAACTCTAATACCCTCGGAAGAAATGATATAACCCAGAAAAGCAACTGACCTTAGCCAAAACTCACACTTACTGAACTTTGCAAACAACTTGTGATCTCTAAGGGTTTGCAAGACAGTTCGAAGATGATCAAAATATTCATCCTCACTACGGGAGTACACTAGTATATCATCAATGAACAATATGACAAACATATCTAGATATGGTCTGAACACTCGATTCATGAGGTCCATGAAAGTTGCTGGGGGATTAGTTAACCCGAAAGACATAACAAGAAACTCAAAATAGCCATAACGAGTTCGAAAAGCAGTTTTTTGGATGTCACACTCCCTAACTTTGAGTTGATGATAGCCGGAACGAAGGTCTATCTTTGAGAAATAACTTGTACCTTGTAATTGGTCGAACAAATCATTTATTCTCGGAAGGGGGTACTTATTTTTTACGGTGACTTTATTCAGTTGGCGGTAATCAATGCACATACGTAAAGAGCCATCTTTCTTTCTCACAAACAACACAGGAGCACCCCAAGGAGAAGTACTGGGCTTTATGAAACCCTTATCTAGTAGATCTTTGAGTTGCTCTTTCAATTTCTTAAGTTCTACAGGGGCCATACGATAAAGAAGAATAGAAATGGGCTGATTATCAGGAAGAAGATCAATCCCAAACTCTATCTCTTTATCAGGAGGTATCCCTGGGAGATCATTCGGAAAGACATTAGAAAACTCATTGACGACGTTAACAGACTGGAGAGTTGGAGTCTCAAACTTAGTATCTTTGACTCTAACCAAATGGTAAATACACCCCTTGGAAATAAGCTTTCTAGCTTTGAGGTAAGAGATAAAATGACTCTTGGGTGACACAGAATTCCCAGACCACTCAAACATGGATGCACCCGGAAACTGAAACTTGACCATTCGGGTCTGACAATCAATAGAGGCATAAGAAGAATACAGCCAGTCCATACCCAGAATCACATCAAAATCTACCATGTCTAAATCAATCAGATCAGCCAACAAGACTCTATTAACAACGGTAACAGGATACTTTTTATATACTTTCTGGGAAACAATAGAATCACCCACTGGGGTAGAAATTAGGATAGGCTCAGGAATAATCTTAGGACTCATTTCAAAATTTTCAGCAATCAAAGGTGTAACATATGAGAAACTGGATCCAGGATCCAACAAAGTATACACATCAAACTAAAACATACGAAGCATACTAGTAACAACATCGGGAGAGTCTTCCTGTTCCTAGTGGGACGGTAAAGCATAGAATCTATTCTAGCACTGCCTGTCAGCATTGCTAGAAGAGGTGCCCTAAGCTGGGGCTGGGCGAGTCGCTGGAACTGGAGCACTAACAATCTGAGTCTGGGTCTGAGGGAGATAGTCACGACGCCCTTGTCCATTCTGTGGACAATCTCTAACTCTGTGACCCATGTCACCACACGTGAAACAACCTCTCTTCTCACCCCAACACTCACCTGAATGAGCCCTACTGCACTTATGACACAGAGGATGATTTTGCTTACTGCCAGCACTGTACTAGGACCTGGATGTATATGACCTGCTACCTTGCTCCTGCCTACCTCTAGGCACAGGAACACTAGCAGATAACGGTGCTGGCATAGATGAACGGTCCTAATACTGAGGTCGGCTCCCTCCCTGCGATCTAGTCTGACCCTATCTGTGCTGCTCGGACCTAGCTCTCTTATTCTTTCTTATTTTATCTCTCTCCTTAATCTTGTCTGCCTCAATTTGTTGGGCATGAGTCATCAGCCTAGAAAGATTCATCTCACTATTCAGCATAGCAGACCTACACTCTTTAACTACATAACTAGACACTCCAATCACAAACTTACTCATACTAGCCAGATTATCAGCCACTAAGTCAGGAGCACACTTGCCCAACTGATTGAACTTTAGACAGTACTCCCTAACAGTCATAGAGCCCTATCGCAGGTTCATAAACTTTTCCACCTTCGCCTCCCTCATCTCCAAAGGGAAAAACTTATGCAGGAATGTATCCTAGAACTCTTCATGCACAAAATTTCAACAAAAATTTTTTGGGGTATTACAAACAGTCTCCCTGGGACCTCTACCTTCCATGGCTTTGCTACATAACCCCCTTTAAGCCCATACTAAAATTATTTACACATTTTCAACCATTTACCAAGGAGTCTTTTAATTAGGCATTAACCGTTGGTATCGTCATACCAAAATTAGAGCTTGCAAGTCTATTACCTTATGCCATATAAACCATTAAACCAAATTAGACTTCACCATTTTCAATTAAACCAAAACCATTTATAATCAAACCATGGACACCAAGGCTTTTCCAAAACCACACGAGACCAACCAAAACCAATTAACGTTCCTTTAACTATTTATGCGATGCAAAGATTCCAAGAATAGTCAAACTATGTGACAAAATCATATTCAATAGCAATTCCACAAACAGTTTGAGGACATTTAATTTTCCAAGACCAAAACCAAGTAATTGAGGAATTCATGGTACCCCAAAATTCAATTTACCATTCCCATTCACTCCACCATGTTCACAAATGTTAAATAAGCATGATTATTTCATAATAAACCATGGAAAGTCACGTTAAAGACCAATCATGTCCATTGCCCTCAACTAAATCAAAACCCACATCAAAACTATGAATTTTATTTCAAATTATGCCATTAATGAAATTATAAACTCAAGGGAAAGAGGTACATGCCTTAAATACAAGAGAATTGAAAAGAGATTCGAAGCTTGGAACCCAAAAGTTGAACATACGGTGAAATCCTTGGCCTTCTTGGGGTTTTTGAGTTAAGAATGAATTTGGGGATATATTTTCTTTTAAAACTGAAGTAAAAGGGGTTTTATAATGCTTAAGGGTCGTGCTTAAGTGGAAATACCCTTTTTCCCCTCATCTCTTTTAATAATCAACAAAAGAGTCGCTGAGAATCAAGGGTCCATGGCACAGACCTCATCGTGGAGGCCCATCCTTCATGTTGCAGACCCTCTCATGGAGCACATCCTCCACATCACAGAGGCTAGTCTCCATGATAGGCTTCGTGGTATGCCGCTATCGCGGAGGCTTGCTGCCTCCGAGGTCCGAAATTACCCCGAACCCCGTCTAAAAATTCCAAAACTCATCTGGGATACCCGTTTAACACCCTCGAACATAATTTGGGTTAAAAATTAATATTTCAAGCACGGAAAGACCAAATTAAATTGCTCAAAATTTGAGGGTGTTATACTTTTCTTTTTTCTAATCATATTTTTTTACCAAAAGATGCATTTGGGCCTTTTATTAACTAGCCAACAATATTTACAAATAAACCAGGCCCAATAACCCGATCCAATAGGAAAAAAACTGACCCAATCTCTAATTCTAAACAAAAAACAAAAAGAAAATATCCAAAATTGAAAATGAAAAGACAACAAATAGGAAAGTGAAGAGTTGAGCTGAACGCTAGCTGCTCCACCTAAAACTTTCGCCGGTACTTCGGACGACCACCATTGTCATCGGATTCAACTACTAAACGACCTTCCGTAGGTATTCTCACTAGTAATTTCAAGATATAGGAGCTGTGAGTGAGACTTATTGTTTCATAACAGTGATCCGCCTCTTCATCTTTTTCACGATTTCTGCAATTTTTCCATGGAATTTGCATTGTTGATCTTGTTTTCAGTATGGACTTCATCTGCCTTTTGCCTAAGCTAAGTACTCCAACCCCTTCCCTTATTTTCTTCTATCTTGTAGCTCGATGGGTTGAGCTTCTATCTAAGCTGATACCACCATCTGAGCTGCAAAGAATGAATTAATAAGTTAAGAAATCCATTCCTCATCTTAAAGCACTTTATAAAATGAATTTTCAAGTCAGAATATTCAAGATAGATCTGATGTTCCTGTTGTTCAAATATCCAGCCCGAAACATCCCAAATCTCACTGGATGTTGGTGGCATATTCTGTGGAAATCACTCCCAACAATTGGTACATACAGTTATGACTTCATATCCACTTGAATATTTATGCATTACATAGCTTCGTTCAAAGAGTTACTGCGTATTCTTGGTTTCTTCAAAACCTACTGATATTTGAACTTGGATGTTCTGCTTTGTCCAATGAACACAAAATGCTGAATCCATTTGTTTGATTCTGCTTTATGTACACAAATGTTGTTGTTATGCCGTTGCTGCCCTTGTTTATTTTGGTTGATTTATGTTATTCCCGTTCCTTGGTAATCCTTCTAATGTTAGGAGTACCCACCTTGTCTAGATTAATAATCTCCCTTGCTTCAGCTGGAACTTGTTTAGGGTAAAATTCTATTTAAAGTAGAAGTGCTAAATATTATAATTTTTTATCAACTTTTATTTCTTAGAAGAAACATTAATTTACCAATATTAACTGTAGTTAATCAAAAGCTATGACAATTTTTGAAAAGAAATTATTACTTTACTATTAAAAGTTACAAAATTTGTAGTGTTAACTAACTACCACCGTTTTAACCAATTGACTTCAATAAAGATTTAGTTTTTCTTTTTTATTCTAATCATATATTTTAGGACTTCTTTTTTCTATACACAAGGAAAGAGAAAATCTACCAATATTAATTTTCCACATATTTTAAATTTTAAATTATTAAATATTAAAAAAAAATAGTGAAAAGATGATTTTGTCTATTGATGAGTGTTTTAATGAAGGGCAAAATATTCAAATCACCTTTTAAAGGTTTTTACACTTTTAATATATATATATATATTAAATAATAATTTCTTTTATAAAAATAACATACAAACATATTATTAATCCTTGAGTTTTTTTTTAATATTAATTGATGTAATAAGTTTTATGCATAAAATGACTTGTCCAATTTATTGAAAAGAATTAATAGCCAGATTTGAGATGTGTAAACAGTGCAAGTAATAATTAAACAAAGGCAAAGAAAGGATAGAGTTAGAAAACATACCTAAAAGATCATTGGTAGACGAAAAATATAATGACATGAAAAAATAAAAATACACATTAAATAAGATTGAAAAATGAGAGAAACCGAGAAAGTACTATTAATTTTCAAAGACAAACAAGCAAAAACATACATTAGTTAAAATTAGAAAAGAATAAAAACAAAGAAGTGCAAGAAAAATATATCAACTTTATTAAAGAAACGAAAAAAAATTCAACGTGATTAAGAGGGTTGAAATTTTTGTAAAGAGTTATCGTTCTATTTATAGTTTGCTTTATATTTTTGGAATGAAATCAAATTGCATATATAAACCTAAAGTGTCTTTTAAGTACATTCAAATTTTTCCAAAATAATGGGGAATCAAAAATAAATATCTATTTCTTAATTCTAGAAAATTCGTACTAAATAGGTTTTATTATTTTGCCTAAGAAATAGGAAGTAATAGTACGTAACATGTTTTTTATTTGGCCAAAAAATTAGGCATTTTTGTTAGAATTTTTATCGGACCAAAAAAGGCAATTTTCTTATTTTCTAAAATTATGATAGTTTTTATTTGCCAAAAAATACGTAATTTTGACGGGACTCCTACTACAATTTAGTTTGCCTAAAAGAGCGTAAGATTTTAATTTTAAAAATATTTATTATTAGTATTTATATATAATTATAATTTATGAAAAATTATGAATAGAAGATTTTGTCTAAAGAGAAGTCTTTTAATAAAGGGCAAAAAGTTCAAACAATATTTTTAAGGCTCTTCATACTTATATAGATATATGAACTGTTATGGAGATGGTGTGAGCTACCATTTAGGACCTTTCTGCTTACAGGTGACTTGCTCACAGTATTATTTTACTTATCTTATTTTCTACTTTGCTTAGTCAGCCTATAGTACCTATTGAGTACAAGTGGACCGTACTTACCCTTACTATGCCTTTTCGCTGTAGATTCTAGTATGAGTACCTCACATGGTGGTTGATTTTGTGAGGAATTCTAAATTTTTTAAGATACCGATTTGCTTCCGGGGATGATTTGAAACTCATCTATCCTTACTTGTCTTTATTTATGATTTTGAAACAAATATATATTTTCAATTTTTGGATATGTACTAGATGTTTTTACATTGTGACACTATGTTTTGTGTGATTTATGATATTTCTTTCAGATTTCTTCTAGTATTATACTTATTTGGGTTTGACTTCATTCAAGAAGTCGCTTGGGTTATGTCGTTATTATTTTCGTTTTTTCTTAATAGCTTGGCTGATTAGCTTACTTATCGCGACTGAGCCGCGATAAGTGCTATTCTAACCTATTTTTGGGTCATGACAAATTGGTATTAGAGTTGCCAGGTCACTGATCTTATAAATATAAGAGTAGGGTGTCTAGTATAGTCTTGCGGATTAGTATGTAGACATCCATATCTATCTTTGAGAGGCTATAAGATGTCTTTAGAAAAACTTCTTTATTTTGATTCCTAGTTACGTAGGTTATTCTTACCCAATGTTTTAAGCTGTGTTTCACTATTTTCTATGCATCGAGAGGCTAGGAATACCGAGCCAACTCCTGAGGATAGAGCCTAGACTAGGGAAAGACACAGGGTTTGTGGATGGCCTAGAGGTAGGGGTCAAGAATAAGGAGCTGCCTCAGTCAAATGATATACTGGGAAATCCTCTCCTAAGCCCAAGGTTGTGTATCAGGGGATGGGGGCCAGCTCAAATCCCATAGGCTTTAGTTGATTACCCAGTGTTTCAGGGTCTTTTGGTTAATCTCTTGAGTCATTTGGAGGGTTTTCTCTTGAATGTACCTAGTATTCCCCAAACTATGGGTTATGTTCTACCGTTAATGCAAAAATTTTCTTATGGTATTCCTACTTAAGGGGTATAGCCATCACTTATGGTACCCCTACATGTGGATTTATTATTTGTCATACTTATAATTTCTCCAAATGCTTTGGGTACGGTTATGTCTTCTGATAATCAGAAGAGATTTGAGAGGTTTATTCACTTGGGACTGCCTAAGTTTTGTGGGGCTATTGGTGAGGATGCCTACGAGTTTTTGATTGATTACAAGAACAAGTACATAATTTTGGATCCCTTAAATCTCATTGAGTTTCTTAAACTACCTATCAGTTGACGGATGTGGCTAGGGATTGGTAGATTCATTTGCTACTACTTGTAGACCTTTGGGTTTGCCTGCTATGACTAGGACTCAATTTTCTAAGGTCTTTTTAGAGAGATTTTTGCCATATAGTTTGACAGATCAGATGCTTGATTTGTTTGATCATTTGGAGCAGGGCTCCATGTATATTGCTGAGTATGCGACTCGTTTCCACACTTTATCCAGATATTCAGTTGCTAGCATCTCCACCAAGTCTGAGAGTGTTTGGAAGTTTGTGGAGGGGTTAGATTGTACTTATCAGTTGAATACAACTCAAATGGTAATTTCAGAGGCTTATTTCTTGAATATGATTGGACATGCCAAGATGACCGAGTCTATTATCCAGGCTACTCAGAAAGGCACTAAAAAGATGCATTGTAATGGTGAGTTTAATGGATACATCTTTCAGTAGAGATTTCTCTCGAAGAGTTTCCCATCGTTATCATGGTAGGCTAGTTCAAGCTATGCTGCAGGGATCAGGTGGTAGACTTTCAAGTTTTGTGGATTCTGGTAGCCAATCAAGTCATGTAGGTGGAGGCCCAAAGATTGGTTCTTCACGCTATGGTGGTCATTCTTGTTCATCCTCACCTTTATTAATTGAGTCAGGTCATAGAGGATGTTTAATAGCTGATGAGTTTGGCCATGTGGCCTAGAGTTTCCCTCGACATGTTTATGGATCCACTTAGCAGGGTTTACAGCTTCAGTTTTGCCCTATCTTAAATTATGCAGTGAGAGGTAGTTCATAGAGTGGCAGGGGTGGTGACCATGGTGTTATAGGTAGAGGTAGGGGTGCTCATGAAGGTGGACTTAGGGATACTAAGTCCAAGAGCAGGCTTGGTCAGTGTTATACTATCCTTGGGAGATGTGAGGCAGAGGCTTCATATGTAGTTATTACAGGTATAATTCCAGTTTGCTATAGATCGGCTCTCTTATTATTTGACCATAGATACATATTCTACTATGTGTCTACACATCTTTCTTATGAATTTGATGTTATATGCGAACCCCTCGCTATGCCTCTTTATGTTTCTGTCCTTTTAGGAGATTCTTTAGCAGTGGATTGATTGTATCGATCTTGTGTGGTTACCATTACGTTCCCATAAGACTTGGGTAGTCTTGATTATCCTATATATGGTTGATTTTGATCTTATCATGGGTATTGATTGGTTAGTTCCTTATCATGCTATTTTGAACTATTTTGCCAAGATCGTGACCTTAGCTACACCAGGTGTATCAAGGTTAACTTTGAAGGGTACACTTAATTTAGGTTTGATGGGTGTTATATCTTTGTTTGCATGCACATTGTATGATAGAGAGGAGGTGTTTATCTTATTTGGCCCATATCCGTGATACTAGTGTTGCCTCACCGCCTTTTATGGATTCTATTAGGGTTGTCCACGAGTTCATAGATGTGTTTCCTATAGATTTTCCTAGTATACCTTTGTATCGTGGTGTTAAGGTTTCTATTGATGTCATGTCGGGCCCCAAGCCCATTTCAATCCCTCCATATAGGATGGCCCCAACTGAGCTGAAAGAGTTGAAACAGTTGCAAGATTTGTTAAGTAAGGGATTTGTTAGACCTAATGTATCTCGTTGGGATGCTCTTGTCTTATTCATGAAGAAAAAGGATGGTTCTATGTGTATGTCACGACTCGATCCAGGGCCTAGTTGTGATGGATATCTCAAATCTGCCAAGTACCGGAGACCACCCCATTAACCAAGCCAACCAGAACACAATACAACTAGCAGTGGATGAATTCCAAACATATAAAAATATAAAGCTGAGTTCCGAACATATAATAAGATATAGCTGAGTTTCGAACATATAACAAGATAGATAAATCAACTGAATAGGATATAAGAATCCCCAATATCAAATCCACCCATATCCTATCCACAAAGGCCTCTAAGAAATCAAATATCAACCAAAGTCGGGATATGCCCCCGACCATAGCCAAAAACCCACAAAAATAGTCTAGGACGTAAGTAAAGACAAGACCATAAAATGATGGCCTTCTGGAGAATGGAAACTCGCCACTTCAAGCCGACTCATAGAGAATCCAGAAATCACCTACCACTATGCAAGCAAACAAAAGTTCTTCGGACCTTGCATCGCGTAGGGATACAACATCCGAGGATGGTTAGCAGGGTGAGCACTAGCATGTAACTCAGGGAAGGGATAAAATAATGCTATGATTACAACAACAACAACAACAAACCCAGTGTATTCCCATAAAGTGGGGTCTGGGGAGGGTAATATGTACGCAGTCCATACCACTATCTCCAAAGAAATAGAGAGGCTGTTTCTGATAGACCCTCGGGTCAAGATAGAGAATAGTAAACAAAAGCGTAATGAAACATGAAGAATGATGAATGGCATAACATAAAAAAGGATAAGACATAATAAAATAGAAATCAGAGCAATACGAGATAAGATAAATAAACGCAATATAAAATAAGAGATAAGAAATAAGACATCAGCAATATGACCCCCACCTAATAGTAACATACACTCACAGACTAGAGACACCCGCCACACGCAAACCCTTTTGAGTAGGGGCTCCTACCTATGGACACAGTCCTAGGATTACAAACCCGGCTATACATGAGCTCTAAATTTCACCCTTGTTTTTATGTAACGGAATCAACGTACTCCACCTCCAAGCCTTCGATATTCTATCCATCTTGAAAATGTCGTTAAATAAATCAGTCAACTACCTTAAACCTGCCCCACCTATACACTTCCAAAAATCCATCAGAATCTTTTCAAGCCCCATCGCTCTTCCCTTCCGTATCCTACGAATAGCCTCTCTAACCTCCTCAACCTTAAAATGTCTATAATAACTGAAATCACGTTTTTCTTCCGAGTGCTCCAGCTCTTCTAAATCAATGCCTCTGTCCCCCTCCCCCTTATTCAAAAGCCAATGAAAATACTCCTGCCATCTCTTCTTAATATGGATGTCCTCCACCAAAACTCTACCATCTTCCCCCCTAATGCACTTCACTTAGTCGAGGTCCCGACCCTTCTGCTCCTTAGACTTAGCATGCCTATACAACCTCTTTTCCCTGACTTTCTCCTCTAACCTTGCTTACAAGCTCTTAAATACTGCTGTCTTAGCAGCCATAAATGCTAGCTTAGCCTCATTTTTTGCTACTTTGTAGATCTCCCTATTCACCCGTTTCTCCTCTGTATCTTTTTTCTCAATTAACTTAACATACGCCCCCTTCTTAATCTCCACTTTCTTCTTAACTTCTTAATTCCACTGCCAATCCCCCTTATGCCATCCTGCTCGATCCCTCACAACACCCAACACTTCTCTAGCAGTCTCCGTGATGCAACTGGCAGCCCTATCCCACATAATCAGTTAAGAATCATTCTAAATTATATGCATACATTCATATACATATCTTTCTCTCTCTCTATATATATACACAAAATGCTGGGATAGGGAACAAGGCTTAGCATAAGAGTTAAAACATTAACCTAGACTGCGTAGTTCAAATCATCATCTATACCCACAGGTTAGATAGGTGCAGCTCTCACCCTGTTGAAAGGGTCCCAATGTGTGTTAACTGCACGAACTGAGGTATCAAAGAAAGCCGACGAATTCACGACCCTTTGCCAACCCAAGATACAAATATATAAAGTATGACATAACACGGTCATCAAGACCAACACTCACCCCGACAAACGTCGGTTCCTAGTATCAGCCCTTCGGGACCTCCACTTTCATGGCTCAACTACACAACCCTTCTTTAAGCCTAATTAAAACATTTACACATTCGTATTCATTGAACCAATAATCATACATTAAGTCATAACCCGTTGGTATCATTATATCAACTATGCCTGCAAGCTATTATCAACTGCCATTCCAATTATCATCTCTTGAAGGAGTCCACGACCCCACAGGCCCCAATCATTCAGCCACATGAGGGAATCTACGACCCCGAAGGTTCAATTTAATTAACTATTAAATTTTATTTATTAACATTGGGGAATCCACAACCCCCAAGGTTTGATTTAAAATTATATATGTTCGATTAGCCTTTTATGTAGTGTGGTAGTTTCAAAAGGGATTACAATTTACTTATACTCATGTTTCAAAGGCAATTTTATAAGGTGGGTTGAGGTTATTACCATTTTTCATTCCAAATCCATTTATTTAGGGGAATCCATGACCCCCATTCCCATTTACCATGCCTATGCGTCTAAATGAGTTCAAAAGCTATTAATTCAAAATATGAAAGGTTCACAAAAGTCATGGGAAAAGCAATTCAGTCAATAACATTCAAAGTCCCTCAACCCAATCTCTAAAATCATCAATTAATCACATGAATAACAATTCTAAACACATGCTTTTAACAAAACAAGTTTAGGAAAAGAGATACATGCCTGAAAATATTGAGTATTATGGAGGGAAATCACCAATTAGAGCTCTAGAAGCCAAATTCTTAGAAATCGTAGCTTGTTTTTGACATGGAAATTTGAGAGAGTTTTAGATTATTTTAAGATAGAGAAATGGGGAGTTATAGGTCCTTTAGGGCATTTTAGGTCGTGGGATACAATTGGAAAAAAAGAGAAATGACTAAAGTGACATTACATAAATCACAGGAAAAACTACCACCATTTGTTATGGGTCATGTCACGACTTGTGATGACTGGGTATGAGTCATTATTGCCTGGACTTATAGTCTGGGCAGTGACTCAGGGTATCCTTGCTGGTATGGTAACGAGTCACACCCTACGATTCATGACCAAACCGTATGACTCGTGGAGTCATTCCAAGACAACAACCTTAGGTCATCTCATTGGTTTGGTCAGGAGTCCCACTCTATGACTCGTGACCTCACCTTATGACTCGTGAGGTCTAAGTTGTGACCTCAGAAGAAAACATGGACAACTTACTGGTCAGACAATGATTGGAGCCATATGACTCATGAGGAGTCTTTACGACTCGTCACCTAAGTCATACCCTGGACATAAGCTCAAAACTCTGACTTTTTTCAAAGGTAAAAATTTGGGTTACGATGTATGTGTATGGATTATAGGTAGTTGAACAAAATGATAGTTATGAAAAAGTATCCTTTTTCTTGTATTGATGAATTATTTGACCAACTTTAGGGTGCTTCATTATTTTTCAAGATTGATGTGAGATTTGGGTATCAACAGTTAAAGATTAGAGCTTCGGATTTTTTAAAGATGACTTTTCATACTCAATATGATCAATATGAGTTCTTGGTCAGGTCTTTTGGATTGTCCAATGCCCCAGCAACATTCATGGAGTTGATGAACTAGGTGTTTTGACCTTATCTTGACTCCTTTGTGATTATATTGATAAATGACATCTTGTTTTATTCCAACAACGAGATCAATCATGTGAAGTATTTGAAGATTGATTCATAGGTTGCATGATGAGAAGTTGTGTGCTAAGTTTTTTTGGTGTGAGTTTTAGTTGGATTCTGTCTCTTGCTTGGGTCATGTGGTGATCAAGAATGATATTATGGTTGATCCGGGAAAGATAACAGTGATTCATGCTTGGTTTATACCTACTTCTCCTATCGAGATTTGAAGTTTCATCAGTTTAGTAGGTTATTTTTGGCACTTTATAGGGGGTTTCTCATCTATTGTGGCTCCTTTGACGAAGTTGACTTAGAAATTTTTCAGTAGTTGGATGCGTGTAAAAAGAGCTTCCAAAAGCTCAAATAGTTGTTGACTTCAACTTCTATTTTTACTTTGCCCAAGGAGGGTACGTTTTTACTAGATTTTGTGATACTTTTGGTGTTGGTTTGGGTGCGGTGTTGATGTAGGAAGATAAGGTAATTATTTATGCCTCTCGTCAGTTAAAGCTATATGAGAGAAATTACCCTAGCCATGATTTGGAGTTGGCAATCATAGTGTTAATGTTGAAGTTTTGGCATCATTACTTGTATGGGGTTCTTGTGAGTTTTTGTCAGACCATCATAAACTTTTGTACTTTTTCAGCTAGTGAAATCTTAATATGAGGTAGCGGTGTTGGCTTGAGTTGCTTAAGGATTATGACCTCACTATTATATATCATCCCGCAAGTCTAATATGGTTGCGGATGCCTTGAGTTAAAAGTTTACTAGTATGGGGAGTTTAGCTTATCTCTTGATCCATAAATGGCCTTTAACTTTAGAGGTTCAGTCATTAACTAACTAGATTGTTAGACTTGATATTTCGACACTTGGACGTATTTTAGTCTTTTTTGATGCTAGATCTTCCTTGATAAAGCAAATTTGAGCTCACCAGTTTGATAATGATAGCTTGAGGGTGATTCTCGATATAGTTTGAGTGGCGAGGCTATGGTGACATATCTTGATTCTGATAGTATTTTGAGGATTGGAGGTCGAGTTCGTATGTTGAGAGTTGGTAGACGAGTGAGATTGATTTTGCTTGTCTGTATAGAGTTGGTAGATGGGTGAGATTGATTTTGCAGAAGGAACATTAATTTAGATATACTCTCCATCTAGGTGTGACCAAGAATTATCATGATTTGAAATAACTTTTTGGGGGGTGGTATGAATAAGAATATGGCAAAAATTGTAGCTTCTTGCATATATTATCAGCAGGTGAAGGTCGAGCATTAGAGGCTGAGTGGTTTGCTTCAGATATTACCCATTCTTGAGTTGAACTGGGAGTGGATCATTATGGATTTCATGAGTGGATTGCCTCATACTTCCCGTAGTTCGAATAATATTTGGGTCAAAGTGGATTGGTTGACCAAATTAGCCCATTTTGTTTATATTAAGATTTTCTTTAGTGTAGAGAGGTTGGCCCATATCTATGTTTGTGAGATAGTTCATCTTCATGGGGAGACCATGTCTATTATTTCAGATAGAGGCTCAGTGCGGACTTTTCAGGAGGAGTTGGGTATTCAAGTTGACCTTAGTACATCTTTTTACTCCCAGATCGATGGTCAGTTAGAGCAAACTATTTAGATTTTGAAGGATATGCTCCACACATGTGTTATGGATTTGGAGGTTAGTGGGAGTAGTATTTGGTCTTAGCAGAGTTTGCTTACAATAATAGCTATTATTTTAATATTGAAATGACACCTTTTGAGGTATTTTATGGTAGGCATTGTCGATCTCCTATTAGCTATTTTAAGACTTCAGAGGTTAGACCTCAAGGAACTAACTTGCTCCGCGAGTGTTTGGATGATTCAGGATAGGCTTCAGATAGCCTAGAGTAAGTAAAAATGTTATATGGGTTGTACGTTTTGTGCCTTGAAATTTGGGATTGGTAATCGAGTCTTCCTTCATGTATTGCCCATGAAGGGCGTGATGATGTTTGAAAAGAAGGGCAAGCTTAGACCAAGGTACATTGCACCATTTGAGATTCTTCAAAGAGTTGGGGAGGTTGCTTATGAGTTGACCCTACCTCTAACTTTTTCAGCTGTTTATCTAATTTTTTATGTATCTGTGCTCCGACACTACAATCTCAATGAGTTCACGTGCTTCATTTTGACCCTGTCTAGTTGGATGACAGATTGACCTTTATATAGAAACCACTGTCTATTTTAGCTAAGAATGTTAGACCAAAGCGTTCTAGATATATTCTATAGTTAAGGTTCAGTGGAGGTACCGGCTTGTAAAGGAGGCTACTTGGAAGATCTAGTCTGACATGCATAATAGTTGCCCTTTATCTCTTTACCGATTCAGGTATTTCCTTGCCTTTTAATTCGAGGACGAACTGGAGTCTTAGTGTTAGATGCTGTAATAACCTAATTTATGGAAATATGCTTTTATGTATTTTGATTAATTTACCCTTTTCTATAATTTCTATGTGATGATTTTGAGGCGTGGGGATAGTTGACATAGTTTCCAATGCAATCGAGGGTGATTTGGGTGAGTTTGTGGTTTTTAGAGTCTTCAAAAGTCATACTATTGACTTTGGTCAATATTTATTGTTTTGAGTATCAGATAACGATTTAGACTTCTCTAGTAGAATCTGAAATGTCAAATTTAGGTTAGTAGTATGGTTGGTTTGGGTTTGGGACCTTTATCTTATATTTTAATCCATCATTTAGAAAATAGTGAAAAAGGGGTTTTAGGGGTCAATTTATTAAAATAATCTTTGTTCGAAAATTTGATGTTTCTATTGAGTCGGGACATAAAAAATAGCCTAGTAGCATATATGATTATTATGCCGGGTCTCAAATCAATCTCAAGGGTCCATTTGGAGGATTCGAAACCATGAAAAAATTAGCACCTTTGTTGGTTATTGGTGCAACCGTTAGGGCGGTCCACTGGTCGCCTGAGCGATATCACTCGGTGAACTAACTGACCCGTTGCAGAGGTTTACTTCACCAGCACCATCACCTGAGCGATAGATGTGTCTCCTCAACAATAACCCTTAGCGGCCAAAGGGTTGCGTAAGTGACAAGTTATGTGTCAAGTTACTACCACCTTAGCGGTAGTCCGGCTACCTAGGTGATGCCGCTTAAGATGCCAAAGGGATGCCTACGCAATGTTGCTAAGTATAAATAGTCCTATTTTGCAAATTTTCATCAATTTTGGACTTTGAGCTTTGAGTTTGGGCGATTTTTAAGGTTTTATTCACCATTCGAGCTTGGGTAAGCTCAAAACCTTAATTCCTTTATGTTTAATTGATTTACGTAATCAAAAACACCTTTTCATCTTAATTTTGAAATAGAATTTAAGGGGTTTTACCCATAAAACTTAAAAATGGTTTTCTATGTGGACCTTATTTTTAACCTATTTTTGTGTGGATTTTCTCTTATAGACTCCTATAACCTTGAGGAATATGTTATTTTTAAAACAAAATTTTGATTTACCTCTTTTATTTTGAACTCGTTTTTTGAACCCATCTAGAATTTGGGAAATATGAATATCATTAGCCTTTTTTAAGCCTAGACACTATATTTGAATTTTGTAATTGATTCTACGACCGTTTGTAAGGGGAAGGCTCCATGTTGAAGCACTTAGATTGGGATTTCATCATTTCAATATAGGTTATGGCTTAACTTCTTTTAGATTGAGCTGGGTAGTTAATGTATAAGTAAAGCATGCTATGAGTTAAGGAAAATAACTATAAGGTTTATATTTCGAGGATATTATTATTGTTGTATTACCGGGGGGGGGGGGGGGCGACTTATATTTTGCTTTTTGTTGACTTGTGTTATCTAACTTTTGTGTGTTGCAGCCTTATATGTGCATCTAAATGCCTTCATTCTAGATTTAATGCCCGTGTGAGGGCTTATTTTGCTAATATAGGCCTAATTTGAGCATTGGTTTGCTTTATTATGTTAGATATACCCGAGTTAGGGGTTGATATGATATTAATGATATCTTATATACATATTTATTTCGATAGTGTGTATTTTTAGTTGATAATCATGAATTGTGGACATATTGAGTTCATTTATAGGCTCACTTATATACGTGTGAGATGGATTAGGTATCTTTATATTGAGTCGATCGTGAGCATTACTTCCTCATTTGATACATATACATGCATGAGACACCGGTACCATTGAGGAACACTATTTTTGAAAGAAAATGAGACATTTTTATAAAACTCTCTCTATGAACATAAGCTAAAGAGGTGAGTTGAGATATGAGTTATAGTATATTGGTTGCGAAATTCCCATGGGTCCTACATGGGAGTTGTGAGATCAATGGGTGTATACAGAAAGTCATGCAATGACCTTCACCATTTATCCCATCCACATTGGATTGAATTTACACACATATCATTCATGATTTTCTTGGTATCCTTGATTTGTGTTTAGTTTTAGTATTTCCTTTGCAAAAATCTGTGTTGTTCTTTATTTCCATAAATATATATTAGAACTATTAGTGGAGGTGGTGTGAGCTATCCTTTGGGACTTTTCTGCTTGCATGTGATGTGCTTATAGTATTATATTACTTATCTTATTTTCTGCTTTGCTATTCGGCCTATAATACCTATTAAGTACAAGTGGACCTTACCCATCCCTACTGTGCCCTTTCGGTGTAGATCCTAGTACGACACCTTACGTGTTGATTGATTTTGTGCAGGGTTTCAGATTTTTTAACTGATTTTCTCTGTAGTTTGGGGCTGATTCAGACCTCATCTATCCTTACTTTTCATTATTTATGATTCAAAGACAGATGTGTATTTTTAATTTTTGGATATTGTACTAGATACTGTTACATTGTGACACTAAATTTTGGATGATTTATGGCATTTCTTTCACACTTCCGCTAGTATTATACTTGTACGAGTCTAACTTCATTTTAGAAGTATCGTCTTGGGTAATATTATTGTTGTTTTTGATTTTTTCTTATCACTTTAGGTGATTGACTTACTTATCAAGGTCGAGCCACGATAAGTGCCATCATGATCTATTTTTGGATAGTGACATAATTGGTAGACTCAAATACACTAATGGGATCCACACAAGCCATTGTGCAGTCTCTTAAATTTTATGGTGGCTCTATCTGAGAGCACCATGATAAGAATATGAGCTTTATTGCTCCTATCACCTCAAAGATAAGGCATAGTTGTAGGAATTTAAGTATTGCATGGATCTGAATAAGTTTCTTGGCACGACTATATTACACAATGTAAAATATGAAAGAATGAGAAATATCTCTTAAATGCCATGTAGCCTCCTGATTAAAAATGTGGTGTACAAAACACCCATAAGCAAGATTCTACTAGATACAAATTCATAGGCATTGTAGGACACTTGAACTTAATGCTCTGATACCAAGTTGTCACGTTTTGAGATTACACTCTGAACGCGGCAGATACCTAACGCCACTGGTTGCCCAAACATACCCTTGATCTGGCATACTAAATATATTTGATACTGAAAGATAAGCAAAAGCTCTGAATAACATGAGTAAGAATTATACTTTTAAAATCAAGTAATAACATAATTTTGTAAACTGAGACATGGAGTCAATTAAAAACTCAATACAACTGAACTAACTGTTCAATTGACTCAATACAACTGAACTAACAGATCAATTAACTATCTATGAAGTCTCTACTGACATAATTGAATACTTTTACTAGGACGAGGTCTCTGATCTACCTTTATGTAAGAAAATAAAAATACTAAACTAGACTACTGACTAAGTCCTCCATAAGGAGGGGTCACCCAAAGATGGGGAGATAGAGCCTACTGAAGTGTCTAAGCATAAATTTGGGTACTTGAATAAGCATTATGAAATGATGCAACACTAAACATCAATACATGAAATACATAGTATGTAAAAAGCTGCAGTAAAAGAATAGTTCTAATGATAATCTAAACAACTAAAATATGAATATGATAGGTAATCAAGGTAATGAAATAACTGAATAATAAGATAATAAGCATCTTGATTTTTTGAACCATGATTTTAACTAAAATGTTGAATCAATAAAATAAACTAAATGACTAAATTAGTGTAGTTGAGAAATTTAAACTGCATAATAAGTAAGATGCATAATTGAAACTGAATAGTCGAATAACTGAGTAATTGAATAAATGTATGAAATGCGTTATAAAAACTCTTCATAAACTAGTGGCCTTGGAAAATTCATACTATTTGAAAAATAATTGAGTTTTTTATTTGGTAAGTTTCTTATAACCAATATTCACCATATGAGCTCGTGATGTTCAATTTCTGACCTTGTTAATACAACTTTTCTATACCTTACCGAGGTATAGAACAAAACTGAAAGTACGAATTCATATTGGGTCTTTGTGGGCTAAAAGAAGCATCATCCAAACTTGTGATATAATCTTATCCTACACTAGCATACTTAATTTGGGGCATATGTTATCTCAATCCATATCATTTTTGGTGTTAAGTAGTCCTCCCAATATATATGTGTGTGTGCGCACGTGCACGCGCGTGTGCTCTTATATTGTAACCCTTTTAAGATAAACTAATCATGTTGTGGAGCCTTAGCTTAGAATCATAAAATGAAAACCTGCTGGCTCAATATCATATCATAATCCATATTGTTGGTGATACTTTATTTAAAATACTAAGTAACATGCTAGTTCAGAAGTTTTAAGATAAAATTATTTTCTTTAAAAATCTAATAATATGCATCGACAGAGTTCATAAATTTTTGTTAAGTAATCTTTCAAAATCTCAAATCTATCATAGAAAATTTAGATAATGTTATAAATCATGAAATAAAATTTAAAATCTTAAAATAACTTTGTAAGGTTTATAGCAAAATCCATAGACATAAAACAAGAATCAAATTTAAGGAATGACTTTAAATTTCATGGAATTTCTACTATTTCTCATATATAGTTTCAAGAGATTCATTTCAAGAGGTGGAGAGACTGATTAAAGATTTGAAGTCAAAATCCTAAGTTGATTTTTAACTAGAACAAACTACTGAACCATGAATTATGGTAAATAACATGATTTCCACACTAAAATAGTCTTCCAATATCTTGAGAGACGAAAAAAATTATCGAGAAATTGAGTGAATCCCTTCTCTAAATTTTAAATAGTTGTTCTTGAAACCCTTGGGGCTCTTCAAAGATAGGAGGAGAGTATGTTCTGAGTGTTATACATATTAAGAGGGGTCTTAAGTCGCCAGAACTGATTTCTTACAAATATAAGATGAAAATACCTTTAGTTGGATGAAGTTGGAAAAATTTTCACATTTGGAATGAGAAGTATGATATGCATACCCCATCACATATTTAGAAGTGTGCCTCACATCCCCATAACATACTTTGACAAATTTTCAATTCTTGGGAGTTTGGTGACATGTGCTGATTACATGCCATAGCATGGGACTATCAAAGCGCGTCTCAGCCATTACACATGCCTAGAACTTCCACTTAAATCATGTATCTCATTCCAAACAGTTTAGAATCAATGTAAGGATCATACAACTTAATTTCTATGATATATAAGGTGTATGCGATGACATAAAATGACATGAACTGTGGGGTATTACAAGGCATCGGGCCTTGGCTTGATGCCATGGCTTATCTTTTGAGAGGCTTCTAATATTCTTGATAATCCCCTTACTGGTTTAGTTTAGGTTTTGTGGAGATGGAGTTCTTCCTTAATACTTGGCTATGGATACTATTTTAGACTCTTTTTTCTTTGGAATCGTCAAAGCTTGTTTCTTCTTTTGATTAGATTTCAAGGCGAGGCATAAGTTGAACTCTCTTTCTCATCCTTGTCCTTTCCCTTGTCCTAACCCTCATCCTTGAGGGTGTTCTTACCTTGACATGTCCGTAGATTCTATTGTCTATGAAAAACTCATGGACGAAGGGGACATTCAATTTGGGGGATTGACCAAAGTCCATCCTATCAAGTTCCAAATATAGCGACATATTTCTAGCATACAAACCTTGACGATCTAGCAAAGGGCTGGAACAACTAACCTCCCCACAGATAGTGTCAATCTGCTTATTAAAACACTCGATGTTTTAGTTAATTGTAAAATTTGTTAAAAAGGGTTAAAGCAAGTGGGATCAGGAAATCAAGTATTCCTTTTGGGAAAAACCGCCAAGGTCGTTGTTCAATACAAGAATATGATCTTCTAAAGAAAAAAATAATACAAGCATGCAGCCATGCGGGGGAGGTGGAGGGTTTGTAAGGCTTCTTCCATCGAAATCCTCTAGGAAGAAGAATAAGAGAGGATAATATAAAGCTTCTTGAAATTTTACTGATGCCTTTTACTCTCTTCGTATCCTTCTTTTATAGTTAACAAAACTTAGACATCACATCAATTTGAAATGATTACACACTTTGATACTAAAAAGGCTATCTCAAAGCAAGTTCCTACATTCTGATGCCTCGTTTGGAGATGATTGGACCAGGTGAACGTACAACTCAAGATTAATTGTTGAGCTCCTGAAGTCATTATGATCACTTTTAGCTGTAAGATTATCTTTTCCAAATGATGACCCTTTTGAATGTCCCGTTGTGTGTTTATTCTATACAAATAGGCACTTGAAGTCCTTCCTAACACCTTGGGGATGGTTTCTTTCATTCTCCCTGAGGCATTCCTTCATATTTGATTTCTCCATATGTTGTGATTTGGTTCGTTTCTTTCACTAGACCCAATTTTTATTCCATATACAATGATAATACTTTTCATATAATTAACTTATCAGTTTGATTATTTCCTTGCAAAATTCTAGTAAATTTGGTCCTTAAATTTGCGAAAAAAAAACCTAATTTGTAAATTGACATTCAATAAATTAAATATATGAAAAAGAAGCAAGTAAATTTTATTTTTTTTATTTTTATTTTTTGGTCATTGTTGAGACATGATAGAAAAAAAATTGTTCTTCCAAGTATTAAATAATATTTGGGTAAATACAATAAATTAGCTGTCTTCATCTTTCTTTTTTAAAAAGAAATTTGATTTAATTCAAACGTCTCCATCTGAAATTGAATAGATTAATTAGCTTAAGTTAATCTACAAAGCCAAAAAATATGGATCTTTTCCACATGACATTAAGTGATATAAAATTATCTAAAAAGCAACCAAAAGTAACCAATAATAAAGAAAATATCATTCGAATAGTCAAATCACCACCCTTTCTTAATATAGATAGGCCTATATATATAGCCAAATAAAGTGACTAACTAGCTTATTTACAAAGGAGTGGGGGGGATTGCTTGGCACTAAAATTTATCTAGGGTAAGCCACATGGCATATATCATTGACACATGGGTATACACATTCCTTCATAACACTCCCCCTTGGATGTCCATGTAAAGGAAAAATATCTTAATATGCATTTGAGTGCTGCCTCATTAAAAACCTTACCAGGACAAACCCAGTGGGATAAAAACCTTGGTTAAAGAAAAAAGAGTACAACGCGTATTCTCACTCCCCCTGATGAAGACCCCATTTCAACCGATTCAGTCTTCGCATCCCAATCTTATATTCCATTTTCTCAAAGGTTGAAGGTGGTAAAAATTTGGTGAACAAATCTATTGGATTGTTGCTGGAACGTATTTGTTGTACATCAATATCGTCATTTGTCTGGAGATCTTGTGTGAAGAAGAACTTTGGCGAAATGCTCTTCGTTCTATCACCCTTTATAAAGTCTTCTTTTAATTGAGCTATGCATATTGCATTATATTCAAATACGACTATGGAACCTCGATATCGAGCTTCAGACTGCATTTCTCTTTGATGGAATGTATTACTGATCTTAGTCATATGCATTCTCTACTTGTCTCATGAATAATCTCAGCATGACTTGAAGAAGTAGCGATGATAGACTACTTTGTAGATCATCATGACATAGCAGTACCTCTTTATGAAACACATAGCCTGTTTGAGATCTCGCTTTATATGGTTTAGATAAATAACCTACAGCTGTACGACTAACAAAATCTAAACTATCTTTGTTAGTATAAAATGGACTCATATCAATAGGCCCTTTTAGATATTGCAATATATGATTACCTTCATTTTAATGTCTACATGAAAGAGAAGAACTATATCTGGCTAGCAAATTAACAGAATGGGTTATATGAAGCCTTGCGCTGTTAGTAAGATACATAGGTGTACCAATAGCATTGAGATATAGTACTTCAGGACCAAGAATATCTTCACCCTCTTTTGGAGGTCGGAATGAATCTTTACTCACTTCAAGTGAGACAATCATTAGAGTATGAATGTGCTTTGTCCGTATAAAATTATTTTAAGATATTCTCAGTATAGGTAGATTGGTGGATGAAGATCCCGTCTGCTAAATGTTTAATTTGGAGATCAAGACAAAACTTTGTCTTTCCAAGATCTTTCATTTCGAATTTTTTCTTTAGATATTTAATTACCTTTTGGACCTCTTCTGTAGTTCCAATGAGATTTATGTCATCCACATAAACAACGAGTATAACAAACTCTGATGTTGTTTTTTTAATGAAAATGTAAGGACAAGTGGCATCATTTATGTAGCCCTGATTTATCAAGTATTCACTAAGGCGATTATACCATATACGCCCTGATTGTTTTAGATCGTTATAATGATCTTCGTAATCTGATTGAATATAATTCCCGAAACTTTGAACTATATGCTTCGGGCATCCTTAATCCTTCTGGGATTCTCATCTAAATTTCATTATCAAGTGAATCATTCAATATTAAATACATGACATCTTCTGGTGTCAGGACTGCAGTCCTAATAAATCTTATGCTTATCAAGAAACATATTTCACTTGATAATTATTTCTACGTTAGAACCTTAAATAAACATAGAATTCAGACCCTCATAATTTTATACAATATTTTGCATTATTGTATTAATGATATCGTCGACAAGATATTATTTGTATCGGTTCACATTTCGACATAACTTATTGAGATCTCATCACATCATTATTTTTAGTTACCTGAACCTCTTCTGGAGGTTTCACGAAGCATTCTGTCATCACTCTTCAAGAACATATTGCCTATTTATTATGATCATTTGCTCCATTTTCTTTTCAAGAATTATTTTATTTGGAACCGATTGATTACCGTGCTATAGATTCTGTCCTTCAGTCACATATAGTAGGAGCATCTGCAGCTAAATATAAAATCAATTGTGGGTCAGCAAATGCTTCATGTATTTGACTAGAATTATCTTTTAAATGAGGATTATACTAATGATAATTCTTAACATATTTCTTAGATGCTTATTATCTCCCCCTTATGTTAGGTAAACTTAACATATACTCCAATCTACTTTGGAGAATTCATCTTTGTGAATCATGGTATATTTATTAATTACATACCGCATATCAAAAAGCTACTAGATGAAAAATATATTTATTAATTACATACCGCATATCAAAAATCTATTAGATGAAAAATATATGGTTCTTGACCTTGAACCAATTAAGAGGGAAGAATTGATCATAATTTATTGGTCTAATACACACAAGTGCTATTGTATGCAATATATATTTCAGACCAATACTTTTCATCTTTGTTCTCATAAGTAATGGTTTAGCTATTTATATGAGGCAATCAATGCTAAACCAACTTGAATATAACCAACAATATCAAGATCAACTGTCTTGATTACATTATCTGAAAATTATCTCTTGACTCAATTTAATTGAGAAGGTAACTTTATGAATGCCAAACTGCAGGTTGATAGTAAACGTACATGTAATTATCTTATGGATGCATCATATCAAATTACGGATTAATGGGCTCTTATTCACCTTTTATGTTTTTCAGAATTTAGGAAATTCAATCCCAACATTAGCTGGTTCAATTAACTTATCATGAGAACAAGTAATAGTTCTTGAAGAATCTTCTAGTTCTTCATTATATATCTAAAACTTAATATGCTCATCTTTAGGATGACAAAATCATTCATGCAAAAAATAAAACTAGGTATGAGTTATTTACTAGAGTAAATGGTCTGCTACTTCGAGAGTAGTTCGCAAGATTTTACTGGTGCACAATCTTACTACTTCAGTAGTTAATATCAGATTTACTACTCCAGGAGTAAATTTCAAGGTTCTATTATTTCAGGAGTAGATTTAAGATAAATTTAGACTTACTACTTCAAGAGTAAATTTTAGAATAATTCATTTTACTCCTTCTAATTGTGATTTTCACAGTTAAGTGCCCATTTATATACCTTACTAAATATCATATTCACCTCAGGGAATGGATCTGTAATTGTAACATTTATCAAAAATCCTCATTCCTCGAAAATAAAAGATAAATATTAATTTATCAAAATTTTTATTCTTCGAGAATGAAATATATTTATTACAACGTGCCTTAAGCATATCAAACTATGATACCTTAGGACTTCTGTCAATATTTTGCTACTTTAGGAGCAAATCGAGGTATACATATAGCTGTAGAGAATTTTCTCTATCATATCTTTAATTTCATATTTACTTTTTTAGGAGTAAATTTCTGATTTTCTATTTTAGGAGTATTCATAAATTCTTCAAGATGAAAATATAAACAAATTAAACATTATAGTATTACTAGCACATAACGTATTACACAAATTTTATTTATTTACAAGATTAGTGAGATACTATTAAAAAAATGTAAAGTAATACAACTAAATAGGAAAGTAAACCAATCAGACTATTTCATATTCATCATCTACAGGATGATTAACATATCCTTTGGGGATTGTAAAGAAATCTGAGGCATCTAACTTCATGGGCTTAACATTATCTTCAGATATAAAGTTTGCCTCAACATCATTATCTGTTTTCTTAAGGGATGCCTGATAGATATTCACCAGATGTTTTGGCGTATGAAAGATGCGCGACCAGTGTCCCTTTGCTTCACATCGATAGCATCTATTTTCAATGTTCTTCCTTGACACTGTTTGAGGATCTTCACCCTTCTTTTTGCACTGCTGGTGCTGAGGGTCATTGTTTATTGCAAGACGATCACCCTGATTAAAATATCTACCTCTTCCACTACCATGACCACGGCTGGGGTCAGGGCTTCTTTCACGCTTGGTTTGGTGAAAATGTGCAGCATTCACTTTAGGGAATGGAGCAGTTCCAGGAGGTCGACTTTCATGATTTCTCATTAAAAACTCATTATATTGTTCAGCAACAAGAAGATGAGCAATCAATTCAGAATATATTTTAAATCTGATTTATCTATACTGCTGCTGTAGGAGCATACTCGAGGTGGGAAAAGTAGAGAATGTTTTCTCTAACATGTCGGGATCAGTTATATTTTCTCTGCATAAATTCATCTGCTATTTAATTCTAAACACTGCAGAATTATAATCAGTTATATTTTTAAAGTCCTGTAACCTCAAATGAGTTCACTCATAATGTGCCAGTAGAAAGATGACCATCTTCAGGTGGTCGTATCTTTCTTTTAAATTATTCCACAATATAAGTGGATCTTTAATTATGAGGTATTCCATTTTCATACCTTCATCAAGATGATGACGAAGAAATATCATGGCCTTAGCCGTTCTTGATTTGATGCCTGATTTTCATTTTGATGGTATCTGTCAGACCCATCGCATCCAAATGTATTTCGGCATCCAGTACCCAGGTCATGTAAGTTTTGCCCGATATATCTAAGGCAACAAATTCGCGTTAGGATATATTTGAAATTATTTAAGAAAAATAAATAATTACCTTTACTACCTGTATTTTCTAGGAATCGTAGAGACTCATACTGATAGCGTGATATAAAATTATCTAAAAAGCAACAAAAGGTAACCTATAATAAAGAGAATATCACTCGAATAGTCAAATCACCACCCTTTCTTAATATAGATAGGGCTATATATATAGCCAAATAAAATGATACGGGACAAACAAGGGAACACCAAAATCAGTCCAAAAAATAGTCCACAAAATGGATGAAATCCGTGACCCCTTTTGGAGACCAAGTCTCGGCTTCCCAAGAACACAATAACAAGAAGATAACAAGGCATTTATTACACCAAAATCAGTGGACAACAAACTAGATTAACAACATAAGATGATAAACAAGAAGGCATAAGATTTGGATTTAACAATAACAACAAGAACACAAGATTACAACACAACACTAAATAAGATTACAAAAAGGTAAAAGGATAGATAGATAGACCACATGAAGGTATAATCTTAAGAACCCAAGAATGGATACTCTTAGACCCTTAAAACTACACAAAACAATAAACCTATTTCCTACATTGACATAAGAGAAACTTTACCTCCTCTAAACACCAACATATCAAGTGGACATTGCAATACAAGTGATATCCACACTTGGTTCCCTCATTTTGGTGTGGTGGCTATTCCAATCCCTACAACTAAAGGTGTTTCATGTTTCAAGTCTTACATCAATGAACAACCAAAGAGAAAAGATCTAAAATGTTCTATTTATATTCTATTACAAGATAAGACAAAATAACAACAATGACCTTAAAGGGAGGGGTGACCATGGAGTATATTTGGACCCAATGAAGTGACCGAAATACCCTTAATGAAGATGATCAAACCGTGACCCATTAAGTGTTTTCCAAAACCGTGAGTCCTCAAGTCTTCGATACTCCAAGCAATCTTCCACGCACGGTCTTGCTTGTGCTCAAAACGGGTCTTCCTTGTATATTCTTGTGCCCTCTGGGTGACCAAGTCTTGAGCCTTTAAGTGATGCCCTCCAATCATGTCTTCAAAAATTAGTGTGGCCATATGACTTGTATCATCCCCCTTCTTGAAAAGGATTCGACCTTGAATCCAAACCTTGAAAGAACAAAGAAAAGACAAACAAGCACCACATCCTCATGATATGAGGGTTAGAGTTAGTATAATAAACAACATCAACATGCCAAGGAGGTACACACTTAAGGTATAACCACACATCCTTTGTTGTAATCATGAGGAACGTAGCAAAAATATTGCAAAAGAGTGGGCGAAAGGAATCACCATCAAGGGGTGGTGCTCTAATTGAAAGTAAAGTGAACACAACACATATAGAAATGCCATTTAAACAAGTGGACCTACCAATAACTATCCGTCCTTCACACCCTAAGAAGTTACCGGGGTCAAATGGGAGACGTAACCAAGGACTTTGGTCTCGGCCATTCTCACTTTCCCTTAGGGTGTCATCCTTGAAATTAAGCAATCCGTCTTTATTTTATAAGTCAACTTCAAATAAAGGGTTCTCATGAATGCACTTACTACTAGTTTTAAAATCTCTACTAGGAATATGTCCAACATAAGAAACACATAAAGAAGAAATAAATGGCATTTCTAAGCACATATCACCTTCTCTTTCACAAGAGTAGTCCTTACATACATACAAACCATCACGGGCAACCAAAGGACCACAATCAAAATCATCTTCACAAGTACAATCACAACTCGGGTTTTCTAAACATTCAAGAAAGTCAAGATCATCTACGCCCTGTTGATCATTTTCTCACCCTCACTAGTTATTGGCAATTCACATACCAATGTAGACTCACCTTGTTTTTAACAAAGGTCAACCAGTGTTTGAATACTCTCGTCACTTGGTAATGGAACCTTAGTCTAGTTGTAAGTGCTAGCACTAGATGGACACAAATCATTCTCATGAAGAGAATCAATTTCGTCATCTAAAGGATCAACTAGTGCTTGCGGTAACAACAAGAGTTTGGTCCTCATGCAACTTAACAATATCAAGAATATCACAAAATGAAGACTCATGCACTCCTACACTAGGTAAAACCTCAACTACATTCATAAGAGTATAGGAGATAACATTTTTACCTCGTAGCTCACATGAGCTATGGTCTTCATCTTAACGCGTGTATAGGCAGCCCACTCGGAACTCCCATGTGATCCAACCTTTCATTTATCACTTCCAATTGATAGGTAATGGCTTCAAGTTTAGCCAAAATAGCACTTGCAGAGGTGGGTTCCATTTTAATTGCACCTAAAAAAAAAGAAAAGAAAAGAACAAGCCTACAAAGCAAAACACCAGTTAGTTGTAAACAACCTCACCATACTCTCACACACTTGATCGTCTCACACTTGGATTTATAAGTAATGCAAGTCGGATTGTAGTTCGTGATGCGTCGAGGGATGAGTCTATTCCTTTGTCGGAATGGATTCTTTATTTGAAAACTCAAGGAAATAATGTTTGAACTTGAACCAAGAAGTACTACAATTTATAAAAATGACAAAAGCACAAAGGAAACATAGACACGAATAATGGATGCAAAGGACTAATTGGCAATCTAGTAGGAGTTTACTAGTTTGTTAATTAGTTCTGGGATCAACTAATGAAATCAAGAATCAACAATTAGAAACTAGGAAAATTCAAATTTGAGCTTAATATTGACGGTGAACAGTAATTAGAGTAACGTGGCAGCATGTAATTGGTCTTGGGCCCACACAACTTTAATCATAAATTTAAAATTTTAATTTTCTCACAATTTGGAATGGAAGACAATTGCATTTGGAGGAAAAGTATAAGTCTTGAGTCCTTTGTAAGTTTGATCTCAAAAAGATGAGACTTCACTGTACTAATTCCACAAAACAAGGCCCTTGATTTAAGAAAAAGTGGGTGGAAAGTAGATGTCAAGTCTAGGAGGTGATGTGCTCAAGTCTTCTCACAAACAAACTTTACATCTTTGTCTTACACCTTCTTGGATCTAGTTTACACCTTTTTTTAGTGATCAAGATATGAGATGAGGTGAAGAACAAAATGAACAACAACAATTTTTTTTCAATAACACATTACCAACATCCTCCAATCTTTAATAACATGGCACAACACACGGCCAACCTTGAACCACGACATACAACCACTTCAAGTTCACAATAACAAGGTCAATATTATAAGCTCAACATTAGATTAGACACTTTTGTGTTAGTGAGAAAGAAACCAACACAAGAAAAACACTAGAAAAACAAATTTTCTACTACATCTAGTCACAAACTCTTGGCCAAAACAACAACAACAATGAGAAAAAATTCCTCGGCCAAGAACACTAAACACAAGAACATTTCTTTTTCACTTTTTTTTTTTAATTTTCCAACTTTCAAGCCTAAGATTGATCTTGTTAGAACAAAATCAAAGATGGATCTGATACCAAATGATACTGGACAAACAAGGGAATACCAAAATCAGTTCAAAACATAGTCCACAAAATGGAAGAAATTCGTGACCCCTTTTGGAGACCAAGTCCCGGCTTTCCAAGAACATAATAACAAGAAGATAACAAGGTATTTATTACACCAAAATCAGAAGACAACAAACTAGATTAACAACATAAAATGATAAATAAGAAGACACAAGATTCAAATTTAACAATAACAACAAGAACACAAGATTACAATACATCACTAACCAAGATTACAAGAAGGTAGAAGGATCGATAGATAGATCACGTGAAGGTATAATCTTAAGAACCCAAGAATGGACACTCTTGGACCCTTAACACTACACAAAACAATAAATCTATATCCTATGTTGACACAAGAGGAACTTTACCTCCTCTAAACACCAACGTATCACGCGGACATTGCAACACAAGTGATATCCATACTTATTGCCCTCATTTTAGTGTGGTGGCTATTCCAAGCCCTACAACTAAAGGTTTTTCATGTTTCAAATCTTAAATCAATGAAAAACAAAAGAGAAAAGACCTAAAATGTTCTATTTATATTCTATTACAAGATAAGACAAAATAACAATAATGACCTTAAAGAGAGAGGTGGCCATGAAGTATATTTAAACCTAATGAAGTGAGCAAAATACCCTTAATGAAGATGATCTAACCGTGACCCATTAAGTGTTGTCCAAATCGTGAGTCTTCAAGTCTTCGATGCTCCAAGCAATCTTTCACACACGACCTTGCTTGTGCTCAAAACGAGTCGTCCTTGCATATTCTTGTATTCTCAGGGTGACCAAGTCTTGAGCCTTTAAGTGATACCCTCCAATCATGTCTTCAAAAATTATGGTGGCCATATGACTTGTATCATAAAATGACTAACTAGCTTATTTACAAAGGAGTAGGGGGATTGCTTGGCACTAAAATTTATCAAGGGTAAGCCACATGGCATATATCATTGACACATGGTCATACATATGCCTTCATAACATTAAGTATATAAAAATAATTTATAATCATATTGTAAGACACTGTAAAGTTTTCTCATAGTCTGAACCTTTAGAACATGTCAAGTGAAGTCTTATTCCGTCTCTAAAAGATTTAAGAATGACTTCCAAAGTGATTGGTGTTTAAACCATATGGAATTTTCCTAAATTTGACTTTTTATCATGTGGAAAATTTAATTATCTTTCCAAAGATACCAATTTCATCCAAATCCGGTATCAGGGTGAGAAGTTATGGTCATTTTACAAAAAATGATGGGCAGGTTGACAGACCGTGGAGCTTGCGATGGACCGTTGCCCAAATCATCACAACCAAGGTAGTGACTCCTTCTTCTGGCCAAAGTACGATGGCCAGGATGATGGAACATTAAGATAGCGATAGACCATCGCTATGACCGTCGCAATGATGTAGTGTGGCCTTTTTGTAACCAACATGCGATGAACGATCTGACGGGCCGTCAGACTAGCGACAGACCGTCACTCCGACCATTGCAGATCCTGTTCAGTATTTTTAAGCCTTTTTTGGAAGGACTTTTAGTCTTTTTCCACTCTTTTAACACTTTGATATATTCAAAACGAAGAAAATAACTTCATATCCATCAAAAACATCAAGGCCTAGGGTTTTCTCCCTCAAGGGAAAACTCAATTCCTTCTCTAAGAACTTCAAGATTCCACCATAAAGTCTGCAAATTGAGTTGAGATTCAAAGTTCCCTAGTCAAAAACTTCAAGAACCCTCACTCAAGAGTACGTAAAAGAGTCTCAAACAAGCTTGTTCACCAACAAGTCATAATCTAAGGTATGTGGGGTTTGAACAAGGGTAATTCTTTCACCTTTGTGCCCAAAGCATATTTTAAATTACAAATTTTTGTAATTTATGAGGTTTTTCTATGAAATTCAGTTAGGGTTTACACCCACTATCATACATTGCAAGACTTTTGATATTTCCCATGAATTGAGAGTTGAATTACATGATTTTAATTGTATTTTCATACCTATTGATGAAATTTACAGATTTTGAGATACCTTATGGGTAATTGCATTACCAAGCATGAATTTTGAGATATCTGATTTGAGATTACTATTAGGGTCAATAGGCCCCATTTAAAAATTCTTGTTTAAAGATTGTTTGGGTCATAAGTACCCCATAGCTAAGTTATTTTCAGATTTTAGTTACAGATTTGACCTTTTGGGTCTAAGCTAAGATAGGAGTCCACACTAGTTATGCTTTAAATACAAGAGAAGTATATTTGGTCTTTATTATGGACCCTTGAATTTTAAGGTAGATTTCCTAAAAGTTCTGAGCTTAAGTATGGGAGTAGTATTTAGCACCGAGTTGGTTATGATTCTAAGGTCTCATATCCCAGAACTACGTGCCCCCATAGGTTTCTAATTTATCCCAAGTGGGTTAAGGTAAGTGATCACTAAAATTAAGGTTCTACTCCAATGGCAAGTATAGAGCAGCTCTCCCCAACAAGGGCAAGATATTGGACTCCATGTGGCACACATGATTTATGTCGGTTAAGAGAAACTCCCAAAGTAGTCCCCTACTTTAATTAAGATAAAAGTTTCCTAAGTCCTAAAGTTTTAAAGAAGTCATTTATTTTCCATGAGATCAAAGTTCAAGTTTCGAGGACTAATGTTTTAAGATTTCTCTTGCTTACCTATTTTGAGAATAAGATGGAGAATATGGGTTTTAGAACTAATATAATGACTCATGAGATTTATGATTTATTCCTTATCATACATTATTTATGATATCCAATCTTCAGTTTTATTCAAGCTATGTAAGTCATTTATAGCTGCATGCATGATTTCTATTAAGATTGACAACATTGTTTACTTAAATGCATACGCCCCCATATACTCAGTACATCCTCAAAGTATTGATCCACACATACGTCTATGTGCTACATTGTCTCATAATGTAGGTTTAGGTGCTCAGTCTCAGTAGTGATCATGATTTCTGAGTGCCTTTGTCTACATTCCACAGTTGGTAAGTCCTTATGGTTTGAGGACCTATAATTGTAGCCCTTTTGCCTTCATAGTGTTTTGAGTCTTACTTTCAGATCATTGCAAGTCAGTTGGCGGTCTGTCCCAATAGCTCTCTAGTTAAGTAATAGAGGCTTTGTTAGACTTGACTGTCAGTTGAAGTTGTGTTCTAGATTATTAGTATTTTTGCTATTCAAACATTATTTCCAATTATTTTGGATTATAGTTGATACAATAAAGTATGATTGTTTAGCTTATTTATCCCAAAACAAGTATTAGAAGTAGTAACAGGCTCAAAGGGTTAACTTAGGGCTACTTATGGCCTTAAGCACCGTGTGATGTCTTGGGATGGGATTTTGGGGCATTACACATAATTACGAATAGCATAGTTAATTAAGTAACCAAATTTTATATATATAATAGTAACAGATGAAAACATAGCCTTATCTTATTTTCGTGTTGATGAAAACTTGAGGTTTTAATTGTTGCTCTTTGACCAAAATGTAACATAAATAGACAAAATTCAATCTTTATCACTATATTCAGATTATACGTTAACCTCATCAAAGTTGTCCTATTCTCTGTGTATAGAGTCATTGTTATAGTACTACGACTTTAATGTACTCTCTTAATTAAGTAACACATAATTACGGGTAAACATTTTTTTATGTGAAATTTGAAAGCTTGAAAATAAGATAAGTCCTACTATAACAAAGAATTGTGATATAATGGTGTAAATATTTGTTACATTATAATCCTTTATATAATTTAAACTTAAATATTACATGGTCATGATTATCTGTTTTTTTTGAAATACAGGAGTCCACCATCGCCAAGGGACCAGGTCCTTGGGAGGTAAAATATGACAATAATACATAATACAAAGAGAATGCAGTACATAAATGAATACAAATGATTTTACATGAAAATCTCCATGCTTAAGTGAGGAAAACCATGACCTGATCTCACAGGTTTTCTCAAACTTCACTATAATCAAATGACTCATGATTACAATTTCTATTTGAACTTAAACTCTAAGTTTCAATGATTTACAATAGCTCTATCATAAACGTCCTTGAGACAAGTCTGTCAAAGCACTCTCTAAATTGAATAACTCTAGCCAATACAATTTAGGCAACTCTACCTAGGAAAACTCAAAAGCAAAAGAAAAGACTTTACTCACAACACTAGAGTAAATCAGTTTTGGGACCTAACTCAAGAGCACTAAAACGAAGATCAATTTGATTATCATATCTTGAGCTATTGAGGGTTTTTTATAGCATTAGAGGACTTGGGTTTGCAAAAACTATTAAGCAATATGCATCCTTATGTATTTAGAGAAGTATAGGAATCTTTGTTCGAAATTTCATTGGAACCGGTGTCCATTCTAGTACACTGTGTACCTACACAATTGTTGTGTTATAGGACAAAACTGTACAGAGTATGAGAGTTGTACTTTAGCAAAGTAGGTAGTGGACCTGGTCCTTTGAGAAATATGTTATCATTAAAACATGAAATGACAATTTTTCCCTTTTTGATAATGACAAACCATGTTCACAAAGTACTCAAATTTCATTTTGTTTAGAACATCTTCATAAGCATTTCCCCTATCAACAACATTCTTTCACTACAGGGTACAACAATAAGAACTGACAATAGAGGTGATCAGGAAACAAGGGTAGATCTTAAGAGGATGGAGGTTTGGGAGAGAGGGACTTGAGCAACATATCTATAATACCTTTCAAGATTCTAGATGTGTTTTCAGCTAGTCATCACATGTTTAGAAGTCCTAAAATAATTATTTCACACTAAGTACAAATGACTTGGCCATTTTAAAATCCCAAGATTTCAAATATTTTACTTTTGGCCCGAGTTTGAAACATTGATTTATTAGTTGAAATATGTTTTAAAATGTTAAAAGGGTCATCCGGGAGAGTTTTGGAGTTTTTAAAATAGGTTCAGAGTGATTTTGGACTACGGAGGCAGTAAGCCTCCACAATTTCAGCTTGTCATGGAGGATAGTCTTCACGATAGACAGTGTGTCATGGAGGTTAAACTCCATGATACGCATCATGTCACGAAGGCTGGTATCCACGATAGCCAGCGTGCCACATAGGTTGGGTAAAATCAAACAGTTTCTTTTAAGTCAAAGGGGAATTTTGGTCTTTCTTCCCATTCCCTAAACACCTAAATCATGACTTCAAATCGAGCAGGGGCATTATTTGCCCTATTCATCATCAATTAGTGACCTTCACTCTCCTTCATTCTCAAGAACACAAAGAATCAAAAGTTTCTTCCAAGGATTCACCCATCTAAGGTCCCAATTCCAATTTTTCTTCAAGAAGTCAAGCAAACTTAGGTATTTAGGGCATTCATCAATGGGTCCTTTCACCCATTGAGTTCCCAAAATCCTTTCTTTTCAAGTATAAACCCTTTTGCCTCTTTTGATCAAATTTCAATGTCACATATGAATTTATTCAACTTTCTCTTAATAGTTTTGAATGCAAACCACCACAATGTATTTTTCCATGTGAATTATGTTCTTACATGCTTCATATACTCAATCACCCATATCATGTTCAGTTTGCACTATGTTGATTATCAATTTATGAATTTAACCATGTGGGCATATTGTCCTTATAAGTTTAACATCTCCCATACTCATAATCATGAATTTTATTAGTTTAGTGAAATATACTATGTTTTGGGTCTACGAATTATGAATATTCTTATAATATTATGATGATGTTATTGTATTTAATATATTATTCAGTGCTAGTGGGTTATGAACACCCGATACCTATATGTTTATGCATGTTTTCGATTTCAAGCAACAAGTCATTTAGATCATAATTTTATCATCATATTCAAATTATCATATTCATGTTGAGCATCTAGAAAACCTAAGGATGAAGGCTCACCCGCCAATACAGAACTGAGACCTTTAGTAGCAGTCCCTAAGTTCTAGAATTATGTAGCCAATGTAAGTAATGATAGTTCACCTACCAGTAGAGGACTGACTCTCTCTTAGGGGTTACCCACTAGTAGAGGAATGACATCCTAGTCATTTGGTACATCAGCCTAGTCGATTCACACAAATAGTGTTAGTACCCATGGCAAGGTACTGATACCTTTCCAACTAGAGTTATAGGTTGGATCCTGATTAACTCAGATTAGGGCATGTCAGTTACATGATAGCTCCCACAGTTTCATTTTAGTATTCATATTCTATCAGTTCAAGTTTGAATGACCACATGTTCTATTTACCAGCTATTCAGTCAGTTAATTTTACAGATTTCTTTAGTACATGCTTTACTTGGTCTTGCATTCGTTTTACATGTTCAAGCATTCATGCTCAGTATATATATATATAGTTAAGTTAGTCCTTATCTAATATATTAGTATATTCCAAGTACTGATCGCATACTATCTTTTGTGCTATATTGATTTCACAATATATGTTCAGACGCTCAGTTCCCCAATTGCCATTAGCCATTTTAGTGCCACTTAATGGCAGTTGTGGTGAGTCTTTATCCATCAAGGACAAATTATTTATCTTTATTTTAAGTACCTTTTTTATTTCAATTAGCCAGAGTTAGTTGGGGGTATTCCCATCAAATCCTCATATTTTAGAGGATTTTAGATAGTCAGACTTGTTTTCAGTTGTATTAGCAGTTCAAACATGTTGGGTATTATTTCACTATTACATTTTGATAGAACTTCTCATCACTTTAGCTTTCATATATGATGTTTTATTATTACTTTGTTTAGTGCTCACAACAGATAATAGATCATGGTTTAGCTTGGGGTCACTTGTAGCCTTAAGCACCGTGTTACAACTAGGAGGTAATCTCAGGTCGTGACAAAATTGGTATCAGAGCCTAAGGTTTTAAAGTGTCCTAGGGTGTCTGAAAGCCGCATTGAGTATAGTCTTTTGCATGGGTGTGAAGCACACCACACTTATGGGCAAGAGGCTATGATACATTTTAGGAAAATTTCCCTTATTTCAGTATTCATATCGTGTGAAAGAGCATAAGCCCTATTGAATTCTCTTTTCTAACTCATCCTTCATCTGTTTGAAAAAAATGCCCCCCAAAAGAAATAACGGTAGAAATAATGGGGATCATTCCTCACGACCACCTGTTCAGGAAGACCCCTAAATAAACATGTTTCCTATGCCTAATTTAGGACTACTTTCACCATTTTGGCCTAGACTATGGATGCTCAAAATAACCAGCTGGTTGCTATCTCATCCAATTCAATAGTGATAATGAAAATAGCTAAAATCTGAGATTTCACTTGGATGAATCCTCCAGTATTTTCTAAATCTAAGTCTGAGAAGAATCTGTAAGAGTTTCTAGATGGTGTATTAAAAGTGATTGATATCATAGGTGTTACTGCTAATGAGAGTGCTGACTTAGCCATTTAACAACTGCAAGGAGTAGCTTAAACTTGGCTCAAGTAGTTGAAGGTGGATAGAGGTGTTGAGGAAGGACCTATAGAGTGGGATAAGTTTTCTATGACCTTTTTAGATAGATTCTTCCCACTTGAGTCGAGGGAGGCCAAGGTTTAAGAGTTTATAAATCCAAAGTAGGGTAATATGAGTGTGAATGAGAACTCACTTAAGCGTACTTAGTTGATGAGGTATGATCCGACTATGGTGGCTGATTTTAGGGCTAAAATAAGTAAGTTCGTGTCTTGTGTGTTAGATAATATAGTCAAGGAGTTTAGAAAAACTATGTTTATTAAGGAGATGAACCATTCTAAATTGATGGTTATGCTCAGTAGATTGAGGAGGAGAGGATCAAAGAGGAGGATAGAGAGAATAAAAAGGACAAAATTGGTAGCTTTAACTTCTCACAACAAGGTTTGATGGTGGGAATCGATCCTAGTTTTATAAGAAATCTTTAACTCCAGCTCTATCTTCAGCTAGTATACCAACACCTATGTTTAAACAAGATAATTGGGACAGAGCAGTAGGTTCTAAGTCTTAGGGTAGTATGAATAGTGGTTTCCTAAATCTGCTTTTCAAGAGATATGGTAAGAACCATTAGGGGGATTGCAGTCCAGGCAGTGATATGGATTTTGGATGTGGCAAGCCAGGACATAAGATCAGGAATTACCCAGTGGTTTCTCATAAGTATAAAGACTTCTGTCAACCAGGTCAGTCTAGTTTTTCGTCGGCTCCAGCAGCTCATCCGACTCAGCAGAGTGTCACCTCTAACGCCACCACTGGGCAGCGTCAAAATCAAATTTATACTCTCCAGACTCAACATGATCAGGAGAGTTCTCTTGATGTGGTTACACGTATGTTACAAGTCTTCCATTTTAACATTTATGCATTATTAGACTTGGAGCTTTACTTTATTTTATGACTCCTTATATCTCAGTAGACTTTGGAGTCACTCTTGATATATTAGTAGAGCCCTTCTCAGTATCTACCCTAATGGGTAGTTCTATTATATCCAGATGGGTATAGAGAAATTGCTCGATCACAGTGTCTTAGAAAGTCACTTTGGTTGACATTGTAGACTTAGAGATGACTGATTTTAATATCATTCTCGAAATGGATTAGCTTTACTTATGCTATGTCTCAGTTGACTGTAGAGACAGAATAGTCCAATTCCAATTTCTTAATGAGCCTGTTATTAAATGGAGGGCTAGTACTTCAGTGCCTATAGGTCGGTTTGTCTCCGACCTTAAGGAAAGAAAGATGATATCTAAGGGATGTGATTACCATATCATTTGAGTCAAGGAATCAAATTCTAAAACCTCAAGTCTTGATTCGGTTTCAGTAGTGAATGAGTTTCCAAAAGTTTTCTATGAAGATCTTCTCGAAGTTCCTCTCGAGTGAAAAATTGACTTCAAATTAGATCTCCTCCTAGATTCCTAGACTGTCTCAATTCCACCTTATAGAATGGCTCTAATTAAGCTTAAAAAATTAAGGAACGATTGAAAGATCTCTTAGATATGGGTTTCATCTGGCCTAGTGTGTCTCCGTGGGGTGCTCCAGTTCTCTTCGCATGCAAGAAAAATGGTTCCCTCAGAATGTGCATCGACTACTGTCAGTTGAACAAAGTCACAACAAAAAATAAGTATACTCTTCCTAGGATTGATGACTTGTTCGGACAACTTCAGGGTGAAAACTATTTCTCTAAGATGGACCCCAGATTCATCTATCATAAGCTCAGCATCAGAGAATGTGACATCCCTGAAGACAACCTTTAAAACTCGGTATGGTCACTTCAAATTTCTAGTTATGTCTTTTAGACTGATGAATGCTCCTACAACTTTTATGGAATTGATGAATAGGATGTTCAAACAGTACTTGGACATGTTCGTTATGGTCTTCATAGATGACATCCTCTTCTATTCTTATAGTGAATGTGATTATGCAGGCCATTTGAGGATTATATTACAGGCCCTTAAATATCACCAGTTATTCTCTAAGTCAGCAAATGCAATTTCTGGTTGAGATTATTTATTTTTCTTGGTCACATAATTTTCGGTGATGACATTCAAGTTGATTCTTAAAAGATCAAAGTAGTAAGAAAGTAGCCTACGCCCATCTCTCCATCAGATATCAGGAGTTTCTTGGGTTTAGACGGTTACTATAAATAATTTGCTGAAGGATTTTCTTCTATTGCTTCTCCCATGTCTCGAATAACCCAAAAGAAAGTCAAATTTTAATGTTCAGATTCCTACAAAAATAGTTTACAGGAGTTGAAGACTCGACTCACTTGCACTCTAGTATTAACTCTACCAGAGGGTTTAGATGGGTTCATAGTTTATTGTGATGCTTCTAGAGTTGGTCTTAGTTATGTGTTGATACAAAGAGGTAAGGTCATAGCCTATGCCTCTAGGCAGCTCAAACCCCATGAAAAAAATTACCCAACTTATGATCTTGAGTTGGCAGCAGTTGTCTTTGCCTTAAAGATTTAGAGTCATTGCCTTTATCTAGTTTATGTTGATGTGTTTACGGATCATAAAAACTTACAGTATGTGTTCACTCAGAAGGATCTAAACCTTTCTGAAAGAATGTGTCTTGAATTGTTGAAGGACTTTGATACGAGTGTGTTGTATCACCCAGGTAAGGCCAATGTAGTGGCCAATGCCCTTAATATATCGTCTATGGGAAGTGTTGTGCACGTTGAGGAGAATAAGAAGGATTTAGTTCATGATGTTCATCAACTTGCTAGATTAGGTGTTTGGTTGGTTAATTTTACCGAAAGAAGTATATGGTTTCAGAATGGTTTGAAATCTTCATTGGTGGTCAAAGCAAAAGAAATTCAAGACACTGATCCTATTTTGGTCAAGTTAAAAAAGGCAATTCGAGATCACAAAGTTAACATTTTCTCCTAAAGGGGAGATGGTATGCTTTGCTATTAGGGTAGGTTATGTGTTCTGAGTGTGGATGATTTGAGGCAGAGAATTTTAGTGGAGACACATAGTGCACGATATTCTATTCACCCAAGAGCCGGTAAGATATATCACGATTTATAGGAAATCTATTGGTGGAACGGTATGAAGAAAGATATTGCAGAATTTATATGTAAGTATTTGAATTGTCGCCAAGTTAAGATTGAGCACCAAAGGCCTAGTGGTACGCTTCAGGAGTTCAGTATCCCCACTTGGAAGTGGGAGGTGGTGAACATGGATTTTTTACAAGGTTACCTCATACGCTTCGTCAGCATGATTTGATTTAGGTCATTGTAGATAGAATGACCAAGTCAACCCATTTCTTGCTAGTTCATAACTTCGTATTCAACCAAAGATTATGCTAGAATCTATCTTAGGGAATTGGTAAAGTTACATGGGGTTCCATTAACCATTATTTCAGATAAAGTTATCTAGTTTACCTCTCATTTTTGGAAGGCTTTTCAGAAAGGTCTTGGTACCCAAGTCCATCTCAGTTAAGCTTTTCATCCTCAAATAGATGGTTAGGCAGAGTGGACCATTCAAACCTGAGCGGATATGTTGAGAGCTTATGTTATCGACTTCAAGGGTAGTTGGTATGACCATTTACATTTGATTGAGTTTTCCTACAACAACAACTATCACTCCAATATTCAGAAGGCTCCGTTTGAGGCTTCCTACAGAAGGAGATGTAGATCTCTTATTGGTTGGTTTGAAGTAGGTGAGGCTGCTTTGATAGAGCAAAATTTAGTATAAGAGAAAATGTAGAAAGTTTAGTTAACTCGAGAAAGGCTAAGGACAGCCTAGAGCCAACAAAAATCCTATGCTGGTGTGAGGAGAAGATATATCGAGTTTGATACTGGCGACATGGTTTAAATGAATATTTCACCCATGAAAGGGGTGAAGAGGTTTGGTAATAAAGGGAAGCTCATTCCCCGCTATGTTTCCCAATATAGGATTCTAAGCCGTTTTGGGAAGGTAGCTTATGAGTTAGAGTTTCCTTCATAATTGACATCAGTGCATCCAGTATTTCATATCTCTTCGCTAAAGAAATGCATTAGTAAACCAGCTTTTGTCGTTCCTTTAGAGAGTGTGACCGTAAAAGAAAGCCTTTCCTATGAAGAAGTCCCAGTTAAAATCCTTGACTGTTAGATTCGTAGGTTAAGAAATAAAGAATTCACCTTGGTTAAAGTCCTATGGAGTAGTTAGTCCATTGAGGGAGCTACTTGGGAAATAGAATAAGATATGCGAGCCATGTACCCCCATATATTCTCTGCAAATTAAAATTCATCTTGATGTAATGGTTTCCCTTAAGTAATTCTCTCATTTTCTATCTCAGCTATATAACCATCCTTATGTCATAGCATGTATTCAAGAATTCAGTACAGTCCATACATCATGTTTAGGATTCAGTTATTTAGTCATGAATCAGCTCATAAGTAGTCAGTGTATGATTTCAGTCTTCCTAGTGTCTTAGTTGAGACAGTTTTATTCGGGAACAAATAATCCCACGGGGGAGATATTGTAATACCCCGCAAGATTTTAGATGAGTTTTCAGCTAGTCATCACGTGTTTAGAAGTCCCAAAGCAATTATTTCACACTAAGTACAAGTGACATGGGCATTTTAAAACCCTGTGATTTCAAACATTTTATTTTTGTCCTTCCTGAGTTTGAAATATTGATTATGAGTCGAAATATGTTTAGGAATGTTAAAAGGTTTATTCGAGAGAGTTTTATAATTTTTAGAATAGGTTCAGAGTGATTTTGGACCACGGAGGTAGTAAGCCTCTGCAATTTCAGCATGTTGAGGAGGATAGTCTTTGTGATATGCAGCGTTTCAAAGAGTTTAGCCTCCCGATACGCAGCTTGTCACAAAGACTAGCCTTCACAATAGCCAATGTGCCATGGAGGGTGTGTAAAATAAGGCAAATTTATTTAAGTTAATATAATACCCGTGCCTTTTCCTAGCTAGAAATCATCTCAAGAATGCTAGGAATTACTTTGAAATGCAAATCTATTTTTGTACATGCAGTATTTTTTAGATTTTCACTTTCTATTACATGGGAAATTGAGTTGGCTTTCCAACGATACTAATTTCATCCAAATCCGACATCAGACAAAGGAGTTATGGACGTTTTACTCGGAACTATCAGAATTGCCCAGGTGCGACGGCCCAGTTGGCGGACCGTCAAACTAGTGACGGACCACCACTTGGACCGTTACTTCCAAGGAAGAAGGACCCCATTATGGTTAAGGCCTAAAAGACAAGTTGATGGACCGTTAACTTAGTGACGGACCACCACTTGGACCGTCAAAGCCATGCCAGTTGAGCCACATTCTAGATAAGGTGTGACAGATGAGTTGACGGACCACCAGATATTTGACGGACTGTCACTCATACCATCAACCCTTATCTAGTGAAGCCTATTTCTGGTCCACGTCTGACAGGCTAAATGACGGTCCACCAAGAGTCTGACGAACTGTCAGTCAGACCATTACATGCCACGTTCAGTTTATTTCCAGGTCATTTTAATAGGGGTATTTTGGTAACTTATCACTCATCTATATAAACCCAATTACACCCGATTTCAGCCATTTTTCATCGTTTTTTCACTACATACAACTAGGGTTTCTCCCTAAATTAAATCTTCAATACCAAGACTCAATCTCCTTCAAGAATCAAAGGATTTCTAATCCTTCCAGTTCAAAAACATCAAGAACCTTGAGTCAGGTATGCGTAGTGTTCATCTATGGACCCCTTTCATTCATAGAGTTCAAGAACCATGATTTTAAATGAGAAACTTTGATTTCCTTGTTGCTATGTGATGTTGTTCATGACAATGACCATTGTTTAAACTTTAGACTATTATTTTAAGATGATTTCCATGAAGTATTCATGTTTGTGGTTAAAACCCATGAAATTGGGTGGTTCAAGATGATTAACAGTTGTTGAGAAAACCTATGCCCAAGGTGTGCATGCAAGGTGTTTGTTAAAATGCCTAGGATGATAGAAGTCCATATTTACATGGTTTTATGATACCTAAATGACAAGTCCATATTAGCTATACACTTAATATGAATTCCATGCTATTTATGTGTTGCTATTGTTGTGGTGTGAAGCATGTGTGATAATAGAATTATAGAAAATGTGCACGAAATGTATCCATGCTTTCCCTACCATGTTTAAGATGTTGAATAGACTCATGAAGTACACTATCCCTTACTTATGATATTATGAATTGTGGACTCAAATCTTGTGATCAAGTCATGTCATGTGTGTCAGTTTCCTTCTATCGAGTCCTGGGGGTATTCGTACCCGAAACTATAGTTGTGTGCCTAGATCCATGTCATGTTGTCATGATATTTTCAGTCAAGCCACGTTCCATAGAATTCAGTCATCATGTGACTCAAGAAACCTCAGAAACCTCATGATCTCAGTCAGTTATCAGTATTATTCCGTCAGTTAATGGAAATTTCGTAAACCCAGTTCATGTATAGTCAGTTAAGTCATGTTCCGTCTCTTTAGATGGGATTAGGAGTTAGCACTGAGCAAACCCAAGGATGGGAACTCACCTGCTTTAGATGAAGGTGTGATTCTTAGAAGCAATCCTTGCATTCTAAAACTATATAGCCAGCATAGGTTGAGACATCAACACTGCCAGCTTGAGGGTTGATGGGGCGGACACCCGCCATTCTCTTTTGCGGACACTGCCAGATTTGAGGGTCACTCACAGTATATCTTTACCCATGGCACGGTATTGACACCCTTCTAATCAAGGCAGTGGTTGGCCTCAGTTCAGCTACTTTAGCATACATGGGGCTTATCGATTAAACAACTACCTCCCACAGTTTCAGACTCAGTCTCAGTAAAAGAAATTAGACAGTTTTTCAAATATCCATATACCAGGACAGTTAGATACAGTCAAATCAACAGTCAAATCTCAGTTATAGTACAACACTCAGACAGTTCCATCAGATTCAGGACTGTCAGATACAGTCCCTCATGCTATCAGAACTACATTTTTAGCCATGTATTAGCGTACAGATTTAGCTATCACGTACGCATTGTCTCAGTTACTATATATGTATGTTTGCACTCTTACGTTCATATCAGCCAGTCAGTTAGCATTATTCATGTATGTAAAACCTTCACATTAGCCTACCTCACTCGTATACTCAGTACTCCAGTTATACTGACGCATTTGTTCTATGGAGCTTTCTTTTCATGTTACATCATAGGTTCAAAGACACGAGTTCCAAACCAGCAGTAGCAGTACTATTCAGCAGACAGGGTTGCAGTGAGTCCTCTTTATTCGAGGACGATATTACTTGATTTATTCATTTATTAATTCAGTTAGTTTTCAGTTTACGGAGTTAGTTGGAGACATATTCCTTCAACTCCTTATTTAGACAGTACTTAGAGGTTTTCAGATTTAGTATTCAGATTCAGTTCAGATTCAGTTGTTTTGGGTATTTGCTACCCACATGGATGTCATGTTTTGACAGTTTCTTTATTCAGTTGAACCTTATGGCCTATTGTTCATGTTTTTTTTCATTATATGCAGTGTATAGGTACAGATATCAGTCATGGATTAGCTTGTGGTCCTTTGGGATCATAAGCACCTTGTAGCATTCTGGTTTAGAAAATCGCGGCGTTACAAACCTGGTATTAGAGCCTAAGGTTCAATAGAGTCCTAGGAAGTTTGAAAGCCGTATCTAGTAGAGTCTTGTACATGGGTGTGTTGTGCGCCACATTTATGTGCAGGAGGCTATAAGATGTTTTAGGAATTGTTTTCCTTCTTTCATAACTCATGTCGTGTTAGTGAGCATAATCTCAAGTTAGACTCTCAGTCTAATCCATCCTTCTCTTATTTCAGAATATGCCTCCAAAAAGAAGAAACCAGCCAGCTCCTCATACCGAACATCCTTTGGGTGAACATGTTTCCTATGCGGAATTTAGGGCTGCATTCACCACACTTGCTCAGTCTGTGGCTGCCCACAATGAACAGCCACCAACTATTCTATCCAATCCAGTGGTAAATTCCGCAGCAGCTAGGATTCGGGACCTCACCTGAATGAACCTTCTATCTTTCTTCGGGTCTAAGTCTGATAAAGACCCTCAGGAGTTCATTGACCAAGTCCAGAAGGTCATTGATATCATGGGTGTTACTTCTGTTCAGAGTGCTGAGTTAGCCATATATGAGTTGCAAGATGTGGCTCACACTTGGTAAAAACAGTGGAAATCTGAGAGGTAGATGGTGCAGGTCCTATTGAGTGGGAGGAATTTTTCATGGCTTTCTTAGATAGATTTTTTCCCCAAAAGCTGATGGAAACTAAAGTTCTTAAATTCATCAACCTCAGGCAGAGAAACATGATGGTTAAGGAGTATTCTCTCAGATTTACTCAGCTAGCTAGATATACCCCTCATATGGTTGCAGACAATAGGGATAAGATGAGCAAGTTCGTGTCAGAGGTAAACCACAGTGTGGTAAATGAGTGTAGGTCTGCGATGCTGAATAGTGATATGACCTTAGCCCGACTCATGACCCATGCTCAGCAGATAGAGGAGCAGAAGGTTAAGACTATAGAGAGGCAGAATAAGAGAGCAAGATCAGGAAGTTTTAGTTTTGCTCCACCTAAATTTGAGGGAGAAAATCGTTCACAGTTTTGTCCTAATTAATCAAATCTAGCTCATTCTACAGCCAGTGCTTCAGTTCCTAAGTTCAAGAGGGTAACCAAGATAGAGCCCCAGGCTCTAAGTTTCAGGGCAGTGTTAGCAGTGCCCGAACTAATCCCCTATGTCAGACTTGTGGTAAGAAACACAAGGGTATTTGCAGAGCCGGTAGTGATGTTTGTTTCGGATGTGGCAAGCCAGGCCACAGTATCAAGGATTTTCCTCAGTCAGGTCAGCAAAAACATCTCCATTCCCCAGCTCAGTTTGGTCGCCTGAATCAGCAGGGTGCCACTTCCAGTGCTAATAGTGGGCAATGCCCAAACGGACTATATTCTCTTCAGACCCGATAGGATCAGGAAAATTCTCCTAATGTCGTTACTGGTACATTACATATTTTCCATGTTCATGTTTATGCTTTGCTAGATCCAGGTGCATCCCTGTCTTTTGTTACTCCCTTTATAGCAGGAGATTTTGAAATCAGTCCCGAAATTTTAGCAGAGCCTTTTTTTAGTCTCTACCCCAGTGGATAAAACCATCACAGCCCGGCGGGTATATAGGAACTGCTCGGTTATGATATTTCAGAAAGTCACCTCAGCAGACCTAGTTGAATTAGAGATGACTGATTTTGATGTCATTCTCGGCATGGATTGGCTTCATTCCTGCTATGCCACAGTCAACTGCAAAAATAGAGTAGTTCAGTTCTAGTTTTCAAATGAACCTGTCTTAGAGTGGCAGGGTAGTACTTCATCTTTCATGGGTCAGCTTATTTCCTACCATGGGCGAGGAGAATGATATCTAAGGGATGTGTTTATCATCCCGTAAATATTAAGGATTTTATCTCTGAATCTCCCAGTCTTGAATCAGTCCCAGACTCTCAGAGATCATCAGCTATTCGCCAAGTTCAGCAAGTCTAAATTTTGGCTAAGATAGTAGCATTTCTTGGCCACATTGTCTCTGGTGATGGCATTAGAGTAGATCCTCAGAAAACCAAAGCAGTAAGGAATTGGCCTCGCCCTGTCTCTCCATTAGATATCAAGAGTTTCTTGGGTTTGGATGGCTATTACAGATGGTTTGTTAAGGGATTTTCTTCTATTACATATCCTCTGTCCAGATTGACTCAGAAGAAGGTCAAGTTTTAGTGGTCAGATTCATGCAAGAATATTTTTCAAGAATTGAAGACTCGACTTAGCTCAGCTCCAGTTCTAACCCTTCCGATGGTTCAGACAGTTTTGTGGTATATTGTGATGCATCCAAAGTAGGTTTAGGTTTTGTCCTTATGCAGCATAGTAAGGTCATAGCCTATGACTCCAGACAATTAAAGCCACATGAGAAGAATTATCCTACTCATGATCTTGAGTTAGCAGCCATAGTCTTTGCCTTAAATATTTGGAGGCATTATCTTTACAAAGTTCATATAGACGTCTTCACAGATCATAAGAGTCTCCAGTATGTCTTTTCTCAGAAAGATTTCAATCTTCGTCATAGAAGGTGGTTAGAGCTTTTGAAGGATTATGACATAAGTGTCCTTTACCATCCAAGAAAGGCCAACGTTGTGGCCGATGCTCTCAGTAGACTCTCTATGTGTAGTATTTCTCACGTTGAGGATAGTAAGAAGAAAATAGCTCAGGAAATCCATCATCTTGCCAGACTAGGCATTCGCTTAGCCGACTATTCAAAGGGTGGTGTATGTGTTCAGAGTAGTTTAAAGTCATCTCTAGTTTCTGAGGTAAAAGAAAAACAAGACAGCTATTCTAGCCTTGTCAAGCTAAAAGAGTCAGTTCAGAATTAGAAGGTTGAGGTTTTCTCACAAGGGGAGATGGTTTTCTTCATTGTCAGGGTCGTTTGTGCGTTCCAGGTGTAGATGTCTTAAGGCAACTAATTCTTGTAGAAGCGCATGGTGCGGGATACTCTATTCATCCAGGGGACACTAAGATGTACCGCGACTTGCGAGAGATTTATTGGTAGAGTGGGATGAAGAGAGATGTTGTAGATTTTGTGGCTAAGTTCTCTATATGTCAGCAGGTTAAGATAGAGCATCAAAAACCTAGTGGTTCCATGCAGGAGTTCACCATTCCTACTTGGAAGTGGGAAAAAGTGGACATTAACTTTGTGATGGGTTTGCCTCGCACTCGTTATCAGCATGATTCATTTTGGGTCATTGTAGAAAGAATTATTAAGTTAGCTTATTTCCTTCCAGTTCGTACTTCTTACTTAGCCGAGGATTATGCGAAACTCTTCATCAGGGAGTTGGTCAGATTACACGGTGTTCCCTCATCTATTATCTCAAACAGAGGTACCTAGTTCATCTCTCACTTCTGGAAAGCATTCTAAAAAGGTCTTGGTACCCAAGTCGATCTCAGTACAACATTTCATCCTTAGATAGATGGTCAAGCAGAAAGCACCATTCAGACTCTCAAAGTTATGCTAAGGGCGTATGCAGTTGATTTCAAAGGAAGTTGGGATGACCACTTGCCTTTGGTTGAATTTGCATACAACAATAGCAATCATTCCAGTATTCAGATGGCTCCATTCGAAGCTCTCTATGGTAGGAGGTGTAGATCTCTAATCGGTTGGTTTGAAGTTAGTGAGGCCTTAGTCATAGGTCCTGACTTGGTATTCGACTCCTTAGAGAAAGTTCAGTTGATCAGGGAGAGATTTCGGGCTGCTCAGAGCCAACAGAAGTCTTATGCAGATGTTTGTAGAAAAGATCTCGAGTTCAAAGTAAACGACTATGTCTATAATTAAGATCTCTCCCATAAAGGGAGTAAAGAGGTTCGGCAAGAAAGGGAAACTCAGTCCTCGCTATGTCGGTCCCTTCAGAAATTGCAGTCGCTTCGGCAAGGTAGCTTATGAGCTTGAATTGCCTTCAGATCTAGCCTCAGTCCATCCATTCTTCTATGTCTCTTTGATCAAGAAGTGCATAGGTGACCCAACAGTTGTAGTCCCTATTCAGATCATTGACATTCAGAACAGCCTCTCTTATAAAGAGATTCCAATTAAAATCTTAGACTATCAGACTCGTCGATTGAGGAACAAAGAAGTCCCTCTAGTCAAAGTTCTTTGGTCAAATCAGTCTCATGAGAAAGCTACTTGCGAAACAGAAGCAGATATACGTACCAAATACCCTCACCTTTTCTCCACCAATTCGGATCAAACTTAAGGTAACAATCCTTCCTAAGCTTATTCAGTTTTATGTTCAGTATTCAGTATACACTTGGTATTTATTGCCATTGCATACTCAGACATGCGTTCATGTGTCAGTACAGTATTTAATCATGCATCAAATATGCATTCTCACCTTAAGAAACTCAGTTTATCAGATTGCTCAGTTACGTATTCATGTATCAGTTATCCATGCATCATATATACATAATCAGTATGCTATGTACAGTTTGTCAGTCGTGAGATCATGTTCCAGCTATTCATGTTCATATAATTGTTTCCCCTCCTTGTCAGTTTCATTCGAGGATGAATGTTCTCAAGGGGGAGATATTATAATACCCGTGCCTTTTCCTAGATAGAAATAATCTTAAGAATTCTAGGACTTACTTTGAAATGCAAATCTATTTTTGTACATGCTGTATTTCTGAGATTTTCACTTTCTATTACGTGGAAAATTGAGTTGGATTTCCAACGATACCAATTTCGTCCGAATCCGACATCAAACGAAGGAGTTATGGACGTTTTACTCAGAACTGTCAGAATTGCCCAGGTACGATGGTCCAGTTGGTGGACCGTCAAACTAGTGACGGACTACCACTTGGATCGTTACTTCAAAGGCAGAAGGGCCCCATTCTAGTTAAGGCCTGACGGCCAAGTTGACGGACCATCAACTTAGTGACAGACCACTACTTGGACTGTCAAAGCCATGCCAGTTGAGCCATATTCTGGATAAGGTGTGACAGACGAGTTGAGGGACCACTAGATATTTGACGGACCATCACTCATACCGTTAACCCTTATCCAGTGAAGCCCATTTCTGGTCCACGTCTGACAAGATAAATGATGGTCCACCTAGAGTCTGATGGACCGTCACACGCCACGTTCAGTTTATTTCCAGGTCGTTTTAATAGGGGTATTTTGGTAACTTACCACTCATCTATATAAACCCAATTACACCCGATTTCATCTAGTTTTCATCATTCTTTCACTACAAACAACTAGGGTTTCTCCCTAAATTAAATCTTCATGACCAAGACTTAATCTTCTTCAAGAATCAAAGGATTTCAAATCCTTCCAGTTCAAAAACATCAAGAACCTTGAGTCAGGTATGCGTAGTGTTCATCTATGTATCCCTTTCGTTCATAGAGTTCAAGAACCATGATTTTAAATGAGAAACTTTGATTTCCTTGTTGCTATGTGATGTTGTTCATGTCAATGACCATTGTTTAAACTCCAGACTATTATTTTAAGATGATTTCCATGAAGTATTCATGTTTGTGGTTAAAACCCATGAAATTGGGTGGTTCAAGATGATTAACATTTGTTGAGAAAACCAATGCCCAAGGTGTGCATGTAAGGTGTTTGTTAAAATGCCTAGGATGCTAGAAGTCCATATTTACATGATTTTATGATACCTAAATGACAAGTTCATAGTAGCTATACACTCAATATGAATTCCATGCTATTTATGTGTTGCTATTGTTGTGGTGTGAAGCATGTGTGATAATGGAATTATAGAACATGTACACGAAATATATCCATAGTTTCCCTACCATGTTTGAGATGTTGAATAGACTCATGAAGTATACTATCCCTTACTTATGATATTATGAATTGTGGACTCAAATCTTGTGATCAAGTCATGTCATGTGTGTCAATTTCCTTCTATCGAGTCCTGGGAGAATTCATACCCAAAACTATAGTTATGTGCCTAGAGCCATGTCATGTTATCACGATATCTTCAGTCAAGCCACGTTCCATAGAATTCAGTCATTCATGTGACTCAGGAAACCTCTGAAACCTTATGATCTCAGTCAGTTATCAGTATTATTCCATCAGTCAATGGAAATTCAGTAAATCTAGTTCAGGTATAGTCAGTTAAGTCATGTTCAGTCTCTTCAGATGGGATTAGGAGTTAGCACTGAGCAAACCCAAGGATGGAAACTCACCTGCTTCAGATGAAGGTGTGATTCTTAGAAGCAATCCTTGCGTTCCAGAACTATGTAGCCAGCATAGGTTGAGACATCAACACTGCCAGCTTGAGGGTTGATGGGGCAGATATCCGTAGTTCTCTTTTGGGGACACTTCTAGATTTGAGGGTCACTCACAACATGTCTTTACCCGTGGTATGGTATTGACACCTTCCAATCAGGGCAGTGATTGGGCCCCAGTTTAGCTACTTTAGCATACATGGGGCATGTCGGTTGAACAACTACCTCCCACAATTTCAGACTCAGTCTCAGTAAAAGAACTCAGACAGTTCTTCAGATATTCGTATACCAGGACTGTTAGATACAGTCAAATCTCAGTTATAGTACGACACTCAGACAGTTGTATCAGATTCAGGACTGTCAGATACAGTCCCTCCTGCTATCAAAACTACATTTTTAGCCATTTATTAGCATACAAATTTATGTATCACGTACTCATGATCTTAGTTACTATGTATGTATGTTTTCACTCTTACATTCATATCAGTCAGTCAATTAGCATTATTCATGAATGTAAACCCTTCGTATTAGCCTACCTCACTCGTATACTCAGTACTTCAGTTGTACTGACATATTTGCGCTATGGTGCTTTCTTTTCATGTTACACCATAGGTTCAGAGACATGAGTTCCAGACCAGCAGTAGCAGTCGCATTCAGCACACAGAGTTGCAGTGAGTCCTCTTCATTCGAGGACGATATTACTTGATTTATTCATTTATTAATTCAGTTAGTTTTCAGTTTACGGAGTTAGTTGGAGACATGTTCCTTCAACTCCTTTTTCAGACAGTACTTAGAGGTTTTCAGATTTAGTTGTTTTGGGTATTTACTACCCACATGGATGTCATGTTTTGACAGTTTCTTTATTCAGTTGAACCTTATGGTCTATTGTTCATGTTTTCCGCATTTTATAAGTATATTATACAGTGTACAGGTACAGATATCAGTCATGGGTTAGCTTGTGGTCCTTCGGGGTCATAAGCACCGTGTAGCATTCTGATTTAGAAAATCGGGGCGTTACAGTTAAAAAGGCATTTTAGTTTTTCCCCCTCTCCCTAAACACCCAATTCATGACTTAAAACCCAAGAGAGGCATTATTTCCGCATTCATCATTAGTTAACAAGGTTCCCTCTCTTCCTATTATCAAGAACATAGAATCAAAAGTTTCTTCCAAGGTCCCAATTTCAACTTTTCTTCAAGAATCCAAGCAAACTCAGGTATGTGAGGTATTCATCAATGGGTTCATTTCACCCATTGAGTCCCAAAATCCTTTCTTTGTAAGTATAAACCATTTTCCCTCTTTTGACGAAATTTCAGTGTCATGTATGAATTTATTCAACTTTCTCTTAATAGTTTTGAATACAAACCATGACAATGTATTTTCCCATGTGAATTATGTTCTTACATGCTTCATAAACTCTGTCACTCATGTCATGTTTAGTTAACAGCATGTTGATTATCAATTTATGAATTTAACCATGTGAGCATATTGTCCTTATAAGTTTAACGTGTCTCCATACTCATAATCATGGATTTCATTAGTTTAGTGAAATATACTATGTTTTAGGTTTGTGAATCATGAATATCCTTATAGTATTTTGATGGTGTTATTGTAATTAATGTATTATTCAAAGCTGGTGGGTTATAAACACCTGATACTTATATATTTATGCATGTTTCCAATTTTAAGCAACAAGTTAGTCAGATCATGATTTTATCATCATATTCTTATTATATTATTCATGTTGAGCAATTATCAGTCGTTAGTACTAATAACTTTAATCAATACCAGTGTCAGTTCAGTTAGTAATAGGATTTAGCATCGATCGTACCTAGGGATGAAGGATCACCCATCAGTAGAGAAATGTGATCTTTAGTAGTAATCCCTAAGTTCCAGAACTATGTAGCCGTCAGAGGTTATGAGATGTCACCCACCAGTAGAGAACTGACACTCTCTTAGGGGTCACTCACCAGTAGAATACTAATACCCTAGTCCCTTAGGACATCAGCCTAGTTGATCTACACAACCAGTGTTAGTTCCTATGGCAAGGTACTGACACCCTTCCAACTGGAGTTACAGGTTAGACCCCGATTAGCTTAGATTAGGGCATGTCGGTTACATGATAGCTCCCATAGTTTTAGTTTAATACTCAAATTATATCAGTTCAGGTTTGCATGACCAAGTGTTCAGTTTACAGCTATTCAGCCAGCCAGTTTTACAGATTTCTTCAGTACATGCTTTACTTGGTCTTGCATTCATGCTCAGTATCTATATGTACTTCAGTTAGTCCTTATCTAACATACCAATACATTTCAAGTACTGACCACATACTCTCTTTTACTCTATATTGATTTCATAATATAGGTTCAAATGCTGAGTTCCCCGATCGCCCTTAGCCAGTTTAGTGCCACTCAACAATAGTTGTCGTGAGTCCTCATCCATTGAGGATAAATTATTTACAGTTATTTTTAGTACCTTCTTTATTTCAGTCAGTTGGAGTTAGTTGGGGAGTTTTCCCATCAACTCATTATGTTTTAGAGGTTTTTAGATAGTCAGACTTGTTTTCAGTTGTATTAGCAGTTCAAACATGTTGGGTATTGTTTCGGTATTACATCTTGATAGAACTTCTTATCAGTTTAGATTTCACAGATGATATTTTATTATTACTTTGTTCAGTACTCACAGTAGATACCAGATCATGAGTTAGCTTGGGGTTACTTGTGGCCTTAAGTATCATGTTACGACTAAGAGGTAGTCTTAGTCATGATAATATCCATCCTTGCATTGTCAGTAGTATTAAAATTCTGTAGCTGCTTGGTGAGGTCCTTCACTTCAGCATTTAATCCTTTGACCTCCTTTGTTAGTGTAGTTACCTTGGATTTAAACTTTGCATTTTTAGCTCTTAGTGCTTCTGCAACATCTAGTCCATCAAAAGATAGCTACTTGTTTCTTAATGTTATATGAAGAATCTCAATATCTTTGGCAGCCAAATTCATTCTCATGTCCTCCACCTCCTTACTCAAATTCTTATGAGTAGCAATCAATTCTGAGATTTGGACATAGTTCCCATTTATCCTTCAATATACTCATTCTCAATCAGATAGTTTAAATTGAACATCTATTTAGAAGTCTTTGGAGCTTGTTTCTCACCAATAATTCCAAAATGATCAAACACCTTATTCAGGAAACACCCATAAGGCATTCCATGTCTCTCTTCCATAGCATGCGCAGCTTTGAACTTATGTTCAATCATCAGGGCTGGCAGACTAATGAGATCAAACTTGCTCAAACACTCCAATACAGAGAGATCAACAATAGATGCTATTGTTCTCTTCCAGACCTCGGCAAAACTACTTATTTGCAAACTCAAAGACCAACTGGAGTTCCCCCTTAAGGAACTACTTTCTTACACCAGCAATGGAAGTCTCACCAACTTTGAAAGCATCAATCATAAATTCTACTAAGGGCTGTTGTTTTAATACAAACCTCACTCTAATAATAGGAACATCCAAAATCTTCTCCAAAAACTCTTCATCCAACTTTACTTACTTGCCTTGAACTAAGACAGATAAACTCAACCCATCATTAGAAAACTTCATGGTATAGTAAAACTTTCTCACTTCACTTTAAATACAGAAGAAACTAGTTCCTCCAGGAGATGTAACCATCCCTAGTGTTTAACATATTTTACCAACTCAACTATTCCAGGTTGTTCAAAAATCCTAGAATCAAACACTCTACCTGTCAGAACTTTTTGAGATCTCAGCATCCCATTCCTTTCTTGTTTTGTCAGAGCCTTTCCTAACTCTTCCACCTTTCTTATTTTAGAACCACACAAGCTCTTCTTTAGCAACATTTCTTTTTATGGGACCAGTTCCCTCGGGCATTTTTATTTTAACAACAATATATTTCTTAGGAGTTTCACTCCTTGATATTGTTTGAGAGGACTTGGTCATCTTTCCTTCTTGAACCTCTTTTCTCTTCTTCTCTATTTTCATAGAAACATAAATATCAACTTCATCACCTTTACCAACCTCAAATACCTTAATATTTTCTTCATCTGTCACAGTCCAACCTTCTTCTTTTAGTGGTGTAGACTTGTTTGCTTTCATAGCATCTCCCATGAACTTTTTTTTCACACTTCCTATAGCATAAGTCTTAGTCACTTTCATAGGCTCCTCTACCTTATCTTTTGCTTTACTTCCCTATTGTCTATGCACAGACCACCTCAAAGGCAAGTCATCATCATCAACCTTCTCATCTTTCATAGGGGTTGCACAAAAGAATAAAGATTCTTTGCAGACACAGGAGTTTTGTCAAATGAAGGGAAAGAAGGGTTATCAACTGCAGTATCATCCATCCCAACAGAACTCTCCTAGGATCATTAGCCAAGAAAATCAAATTTCAACACCTAGTCTTTCCCTGCTAACACACTTCTGGAGGTGTTTGAATTATTTACAAGAAGATATTTATCAAAAAGTTGGGAAAATGGGATTTGATTCTGAAGGGGTAGGAGAACTAGGTTTCTTTAGGTTTTCATAAAGGACATCTGCTTTTAGATTTTCTTGAGGGAGTAGCAACTTAAGAAAACTTAGTTTATATTGAAGAACCAAAACCTTCACTGATGTCAACAACAATGACTCTCTTAAGGTTGGATTACCATTTTTAGGGCTTTTTCCATGGTGGATTCTACCATAGATTCTAAAAACTGAGAAAGAGTCAACAAATAGGTTTTCAGTGGAGGGTGTGGGAGATGGAACAATTTTTAACTCTTTTGTAGGGATTGAATAAGAGATTTTGTAAGACATTTCAAATATTGGAAGAGAAATTTCAAACAAACAAAGATAACTTTTGGGAAGAAAGAATTCGTCTTTTGAGTGAGAGGTTTAGAACAAATTTTGGAAAAGTGACTAAAAAGAGGAATTTGATTTTGTTTTTAAATAAGTAAAGGGGTGCAACATTTGGAGTTAAAGAGCATGTGATACGGGAACGGATACGAAACATACCAAAACAGCCAACAACACAAGAGAAAACCGACACTAGATTAACAACAACTCACGACAGCAACACAAACACGAGATAGGGAAGACAACATACAAAACAATAATTGCAATAAAGTAAAGATAGATAGTGAGATATAGACTATTACAAGAAATAGGAACTAAAGTGTGTATCAAACACTAGAACCCCTAAGACTCACAATAGCAACACCACGCTCTTACATAAACCCAAGAGGAAATCCACCACTCAAGAACTCACGTTTCTAAGCAAAAATGCAACACAAGTGAATCCACACTATGTGTCACCCTAGTTTTGGTTTTACTCTCTTTCTAGAGAGAAGACTTATTCTTTCAATATTCCATATCAATAATCAACTAAGGAAATAAATCCTAAAATGTCCTACTTATAGTCTATTACAAAAAAAGACAAAATAACCAAACTGCCCTTAATGAGAAGGGGCACCTATGGAGTGTAAAGAAGGAGCATAAAATGACCACTACACCCTTCAACATATGCCATCCCTTGTGTCATTTTAGCCTTCACAATTATTCTCCATCACTTGAAGGCTTGGATGTTTTATCGAGGCAAGCTCCCAAGCGACCTTCCACACACGGAATTGATCGATTTTGGACTCAAAGTGGGTCTCCCATGTGAGTCCCTATGCCCTCATTGTGACCACAACTAGATTCTCTATGTGTTGCCCTTACATAATGTCATCAAAAGCTATGATGGCCATTTGGATTGTATCATCCTCCTCTTTTTGAGAATGATTCGACCTCAAATCCATACCTAGCAAAATCAAAGATAGGACAAACAAGCACAACATTCTCATGGCATGAGGGTTAGGTTTAGTGTAAGAAATAACACCATCATGTGAAAGGGGTACTCACTTGAAATATAACCATGAATCCTTTGTTATTTACATGAAAAGCTTAGTGAAAATATCATAAAGGAAGTTTCTATGACAATCACCAAGAGATAATGAAGCTACAAAACTCATAACGTCATCACCAGAGACAAAATGTAAGATTACCATTAACGTAAAAGTCATAAGAAACAATTGCTTTATCGCCTCTTCAAAAGACCACATCAAGAGTGGTGCCTCAATTGAAGTCAAAGTCCACAGAATACATATAGCAATGTCACTCAACCAAGTGGACCAACCAACAAATATCCTATCTCCGTACAAAACCAATCCAAAACTATCATGGTTGTCATCATTAGCAAAAAGGCAGTATAGAAAGAAATCAAGTGAAAAGGCATACACAGATGAAGATAAGACATTCAAGCACATACACATTCTTTCTTTCAAACAAATAGACAACTTGGCATCCACAAGTTGGGGTTCACTTAATCTACGCACAAGTGTGTCAAGCAAGGATGAACATTTAGAAGAATTACCCCAAGGAGACAATGGCACTTTTACTCTCGGGTCAATTTTCAAGGAACAATCACCTATTGGATGTCTTAAATATTCAAGCAAATCAAAGCTTTCATCACCCAATTGGTTATTCCTTTCCAAGACTACATATTTCCTACCCTTAAGAGTACTCTTATCTCTCAAGAAGAGATTTCTATCTTTAGGTGGAATGTTGTCATACCATAGAGGGTTAACATAGAGTCTATATCCTTCAAGATAAGATATACCTCCAACATCATTCTCACTACTGGGTTTATTAGGAGTGATTATATCATCCTCAAACAAGATATTATACCTTAAGAGAGAATAATCTATCCTATGGGCAAATTTAGAACAAGCAAGTTCTTCACTCTCTGAAATATCATTATTAAGTTTCAAGGATGTTTCAAGAACAAGATTATCCCTATGAGCCAGGAAAACTTTAGAATACTTACCATAAGACAAACTCACGGGTTCATTCCTATCCTTTGGACCAATATTTCCTTTTACATGATTACCATTAGCAAAACTAATATTAAGGCTTTCATCACACAATATGCTCAAAGAATCATCTCCAATCTCTTGATCAAATCTATAAACATCATCACTAACTTGAGCCACATCAAATATATCATACACATGCTCAAGTAGTGGACTATGTTAATGAATAAGTTGATCATTATAGACACCTTCACTAGTTGTCGGCAACTCACATACCAAATTAGATTTACCTTGGTTTTTACAAGGGTCAAATAGTGTGTAAATACTATCATTACATGATAATATAACCTTATTAAAGTCACAACTGCTAGCACTAGATGGACACAAATCATTCTTACGATAAAAATCAATTTTGTCATCTATAGGATCAACTAGTGCTTCCTTACTTACAATAAGAATTGGATCTTCTTGAAACCTAGTAATACTAAGAGTATCACAAAGGGAAGGCTCATGCAAGCCTTTTTTAGGAAAACCACCAACTACATCCACTTGGCTACTACTAGCCATATCACAATATTCTAAAATTGTAGGAGTGTCGGAGATAGCATATTTACCTTGTATCTCATATGAGGAGGGCATTGGCTTCCAACTCCTTTGCATAACACCAACTCCATTTATCATCTTTAAATTTCACATATGATAGCTTCAAGATGAGCCAATTCAATAGGACTAAATGGAGGAATTGGATTCGGGGAACTAAAAATTTGGCATAGCCTTTCAAGGTTCTATTTGAATTCTTTAAAAGGGTTCTTGAAAGCATTATTATCCATGATACCTAATAAAAGACAGAAACAAAGAAAACACACAAGTTAGCTTAAAAGTATCCTTACCACACTCTCTCACACCTTTGGTTACCTCACACTTTGCTTCACAAGTGTTGAAAATTGGCTTGTAATCCGTGCAAAGTTGAGGGATGAGTTCTACTCTTTCTCGAAATAGATTTTTGTTTGAAGAATCAAATGAAATCTGGTTCATACTTGATCCAAGGATTTACAACAAATCAAAAAGATAAAAGAACACAAGAAATGCAAACACGAACAAAATGGACTCAAAACTAACTTGCAACCTAGTAGGTGATTACTAGTTTGTCAATTAGTACTAGAATCAATAAATGAAACTAAGCAACAAGAAAAAGAAACTAGAAATCTAGAATTTTGAGCCTTAGGTCATTTTGATGGTTGGTGACATAGTAGCCATGTGGCAGCCTTGGTTTGGGCATCGGGAGTTATTGAAATTTGAATTTTGTTTTGTTTTTCAACTTGAATTATTCAATCTCAAATTTGGAAGAATGGATTTTTGGCTATAGTAGGCCAAACAAGACTTTGGATCCCTTTTTCAAAATTCAAGAGGCTTTGACTCTCTTGCACCTTTTTGGCAAGACAACCTTTTTGAGGGTCTTGTCTTCGTTCCTCTTTTGTCAACCTTGAAAAATGCCCTTTCTCTTTTTTGGCAATAAGGTTTTTTGAAAGACCTATTGTCTACTTTCTCCTTTTGTGTTGTCTTGGAAATATTTCCAAGACAAACAAAGACCACTCTTTATTTACCTTGATTTTTTAGAACAAACAACCTCCTTTGAGGATTTTTCTTCAACACAACATAAAGAACAACAAGAACATTCAAGAATGGAAACCAAACCAAATGAGCTCCAAATTGAATGATTTTTGTTTCTTTTAGCTCACGTTGAACTCCATAAAAATAACAACACATTTTCAAACCCACCTCTTCAACAATAACATCACAACACAATTTCAAGACACCAATCCTCAAAACACAGCAACCTTCAAATTCCAACAACAACTCAAAAATAGCTTAAAATTTGGATCAAGGCTCAATTAGTGTTAGTGAAGAAGGGGATAACACTAGAAACAACCAAAATACATAAAAATCTTCTAAATCTAAGTTCAAATTTTGGCCAAAGACCAAAAATGGGACAGAATGTTTCTTTTTTGGATTTTTGATTTTTCAACACCTCTTTTTTTGTGATTTTTGAGTCAATAAGCCAAAGATTGATTCTGCAGGAATGAATCAATCCTTGATATGATATCAAATAATACAAGAATGAATATGAAACACACCAAAACAGCCAACAACACAAGAGAAAATCGACACTTGATGAACAACAACTCACGACAGCAATACAAACACGAGATAAGAAGGACATGATACAAAACAACAATTGCAATAAAGTAAATATAGATAGTGAGACATAGACTATTACAAGAAATAGGAACTAAAGTGTGTATCAAACACTTAAACTCCTAAGACTCACAATAGCAACACCATACTCTTACATAAACCCAAGAGGGAATCCAACACTCAAGCACTCACATTTCTAAGCAAAAATGCAACCAAAGTGAATCCACATTATGTGTCACCCTAGTTTCAGTTTCACTCTCTCTCTCTCTAGAGAGAAGACTTGTTCTTTTAATATTTCATATCAATAATCAACTAAGGAAATAAATCCTAAAATGTCCTACTTATAGTCTATTACAAAAAAAAAGACAAATAACCAAACTGCCCTTAGTGAGAAGGAGCGCCTATGGAGTGTAAAGGAGGGGGCATAAAATGACCAATACACCCTTCCACATATGCCATCCCTTGTGTCATTTTGGATTTTAAAAGTATTCTCCATCACTTGGACTCTCAGATGTCTCATCAAGGAAATCTCCCAAGTGACCTTCTACACATAGAATTGATCTATTGTGGACTCAAAGTGGGTCTCCCATGCGTGTCCCTGTTCCCTCAATGTGACCACAACCGGATTTTGAAGTATTAGCCTTGCATAATATCATCAAAAGATATGATGTCCATTTGACTTGTATCAGCATAGGACATGTCTGTTCCCTGTAGGTGCAACCCTTTATTTCTTTGGGGATTTGATATCTTTCAAATAGGTGGGAAAGGACATGGCTTTTCAGACAAAAAATTTTATGTAATTTTTTAAGACACACATGAATTATTGATAAATGGTATTTTTACCACTCATTCATACTCATTTTTCATGCACAATGCCTTGATTTGAATGCATAGATAAGATAAACTTATGGTTAGATGCACTAATATCCATCAATGCAGTTAAAAAGGCTAAAAAGGTCAAAAGATATGGATTGGAGCTGAAAATAACAAAGAGGAAGCATAGAAGAGTGCAACTGAAGACTTGGATTGCTCAACCCCAATTACCATAATCGCGATCCTCTAGCTGCGGTCATGGTCAGTCAAGATGATCAAAGCAATGTGGTCATGGAATCTAACTGTGGTTGCATGGGCACGGTCGCAGTCAAATACATACAATTACGGATCAGCGGGAACTGGACCAAAGGCAGAATTATAAAATGTCATGGATGAATCTCAAATTATATATAAGCAAAAACCTTTTCTTCTTTGGGTATTGCTTGTCTCACCATATAGTTTTGAATTCTAAACTTGAAACCCTAATTGGGAAAGTGTGTAATCAACTTTGGAGACTCAAATTTCTTAGTTTCTTGTTAAAGAATGAATGTTTTGGTTGACCTACATGGTATATCTCTTTTTACTTTCTTCATGAGCAGCTAAATAATTTAGTCTTGGAATTACATTGAATTAGTGTGTAATTGTGTATGGATATTATTGTGTTTGCATGGATTTTAGTTGTTGATTATGAATTTCACCATTACTTAATAAGACCACGTATACTTGCATGTGCACTTGGGCGCTGTCAGGAGGCAACCCAAATATGCCACGAGAGTGGCTCGTATTATTTTTTTTATGTTCTCGTAGTGTAGATATTGTATTTTCGATTTGAATAACTCATGCATTTGTGGGACTTTGTATTGCATTGAATGAGTTTTGAAAAGGGTAAAGTGTGAAAGTTTACTTTGAAAATCCAAGAAGAAAAATTTTGTGAAAATTGAGTAAAATGCTGAACAAGGGGAAACATGGGAGAAAAACTACTCTCAGTTACTGCAATCGCGGCCAACTTACATGATCGTGGCTACATGATGCCTGCAGTCGCGGCCCCTGACCACGATCGTGGTCATTTCAGTCATTTAACCCTTAGTCTCGTTCATTTCCCTTACACTTTCTTTTTAAGATTTTTCTCTCAAATCTAAGCTACATTATTGGCCAAGTTATAAGATCTCGATCAGCCTCCATGCATATCCCTCTTGCATAACAACTCCTTTAGGTGACATAAGCCTTTGCTTTCATTTTGGAAAATAGGCCATTGAGTGCATGAATAAGAAAGGGCCTAGAGTTTTAATTGTTATGCTTTACAAGTGGTCATACTTATTATTGTTGTGGTATTGGTTGCTTGATTGAGGTGTGCACACAAGTGGGGAAACCTTGAGAACCCAATAGTGTGTACGGTAAACAAATGTAATATGCACATCTTGTGTTTGATAAATTGCTCAAATAAACTTTCAATAGTAGCATTTACTTTTGAAGGGCACATTCACACACACTGGTAGCATTGTTCACATGACCTTAATTTTTACACATATTGTAGAACATACTGGTAGTCTAGAATTGGGAAGAAGTTGAACATACAGAATAGACATAGAACCAGCCTCAGGTGTCACAATCGCGGTCATAGACTACGATCACAGTAATGCAAATGTGGCTCTTATACCGCGATCGTAGTGACTGAGGGAAGGTTCCTATCATTTCAAAAATATTGTACTCTACATTTTTAAGTAGGCAACCCCTAGCACCTAGTCCAATGAACTTTAAGGTTCAATCTAGTACAACTTGCATGATTCAACTGATATTGAAAGATATAATGCGTGTTTAGTGCTTTCAGGAAAATCCTATGGATAAGTTTGATCATATCAGATTCATGGAACCCAAATGCCACACTCACTACTACAGTGATCTTTCAAAGAAAAAGTTGCTACTGGAAAGAGGAATTTGTTTAGATAATGTACCAAAAAAGCTACCGATTTTTTATGACAAACTTGAAGCTACAGGGTTAAGGTGCTTTGCCCTGGATCCATGCCTTGAAAATAAGCAATGGGTACGAGAATTTTATGCCAATATTAGTGCAGTATCTTTGTCAGACTCAGTCAATGTGATTGTAAAGATGCGGAGGAAGCCAGTGAAAGTTGGGGCTAAGAAAATCAATGATGTTTATAGGCTCAAGCATGCAAACATGGGTGAATTCAAGGAGAAGGGGTGTAAATTAGGGAATTTTTTAGAACAACGCCTATGTCCCAAAAAGGAAGTCTCATAGACCAAAACTAAAAGAAATATCTCCATGAATGACTTCATTTTCGAGGCTCGAATATAGTTGCACATTATTTGTATCCGAGTGTCTCATTGCACCCATATGATGATAGTCCCTGAATTGCATGCTCAGATGGTTGCTTGTATTCTAGACGGCATACCTTTGGATGTTGGTCAGCTTGTGGTCAATGAAATAGATCATTTCAAAAACCGTGGTGGTACAAATCTCTTTTACCCTTCTCTAATTACTGAGTTGTGTAAGAGAGTAGGGGTAGAATAATATGCTAGTGATACATGGGTGCTTCCTAGTGCCCCCATCTACCCATTATTGAGGATTCGAGGAGAGGGCGCACCGGGAAAAAACAAGAAAAGAAAGATCAACTTGGAAGAGCCAACATGTAGCAAACCTGAGCCTCATAGGCCAACCACCATGGGACCTCTTGAAGAGATCTAAGTTAATATTATAACCATTAAAGAGCTTATGGCAATCTTGCCCCAAGGGTCGGGAGAGCCCTTCACTACACATCACTCATATATGTCACATATCGATTATGATGAGTAGAAGGAGGACCAAAAAAAGTAAAAAGCTACTATTTATCGGCTTGAGGAAGCCTACTCCTTTTTTGCGGCATCACACCGAGAACTTCGGAGCACACATAAAAAGATGATCACTAGGGAGAAAAAGAGGGACGAATTCTTTACCAAGATAAGAAAGGGATGAAGGGCCTTTGGATAGTTCTAAAGCCCAGAAGCAGGCTTCCTACTTCTTGGGTGGACAGTGATGATGAGGACCCAACTAAGTGGTTAGATATTAGGAAGGATGGTGATGATACAGGGTCTGCGAGTGATAGCAGGCCTTGATGCTATTTTAGAGAGTGCCCTTATCTCTTCTACCCTTGATTATTTATGCATTGGGGACACTGCTACCTCGTTAGTTGGGGGTTTTTCCTTATTCATAATATTTGGGCCTGTATTATTGATATTTCTGTATATTTCTCTGCTCTTTTGGATAATCCTTGCCTCTATTTTTATTAGAGTTGTAATATTCAGATACACTGATGGTGCCCATATTTGCATAGACTAGTTATTTGTTTTTGCTAGTTGGGCCTTTTAGTTTGAATTACACTCGATGAGTCTTGCCATCATGATTGGGCTTCTATCAGTAGGTGCAGGGAAAGTCTGAGTACCTATGGCATTGAAGCTATAAAATGCAAGGAAAGTCTGAGTACCTGTAGCATTGATGATTTGGGATCACATCCATATCCATTGGTAAAGTCTGAGTAACCATATGGGTAGTTAGCTCGCCCTGTGATTCATAATGTGAGACTATTGCTTGAGTTGTTGCCATAATTAGCAAATTATGCATGGTGCAGATACAAAGTCAAACAATCCCCTCCATCCAAAAAATTTTACAAAATCTACAGGCATGGACGTGAGAAACTTTGTAACAATATTTTCCTTATTTTTATGACTCCGAGAATTGTCGTTGGAAGGCTAATGAATACCCCATCTTTATCTCGAGCGGGTAAAATAATTGAACTCTCTTGACGGTACTCACATGCTATTTATGCAAGGTTGATTGTCTTCATCTCTTGTGTACTTGTGCTATCTAGAACTTGCCCCTCTAGTATTTCATAGCTAATTTAGATTGTACTTGGTTGGAGAAATGATCTGAGGCCATCTTTGTGATTTTGGTACCCACTTTAAGCCTAAAATGCCTACCCTTGCATAAATGTAATCCCTCATACCCACTTCGAGCCTTTGGACCTTTCTTTGGCAAACATATTACAAGCCATGAACCATTCTTTTTATCCCTCTTTTGAACCATACCCTTCTTAAACTTGAGAATGTAATTTGAGACAAAAAGCCTAAGTTGAGGGTGGAAAAGATTGAAGGAAGAAAGTTTGATGCCACAAAGAATTAGTGTATGCCTAATGTGCCTATGTTTTGAAAAGAAGTGAATAGGAAAGGAAAGGACCCAACAAAGAAAATATAGCCTTAAAATTGCAAAAAATTAAGATAAAAGAAGTCGGTGAGCAAAGAAATCAAAAAGTAGGCATGGTAAAAGAAAGAAAGCAAGGAGAGTGTCCCATAGTTATAGAGAAAAAAAAAGAAATCTGATAAATATGATATAGAAGTTCAAGGAATGGTGTAGCCATGTTGTTTCCAAAATAATATCCTACCCTATCCCAACCCTACGTTATAAGCTTAGAAAGTTTTTCAAGATCTCCAACCGCTTACCTTATTTGTAGTGGCGATTGAAATTGGGGCAAGCCTATGGTATAGTGCTTGTTAACATGGAGAACTTCTTGAGAGAATGAGGGCTTGCACTTAAAGTTCCTTGTTGCATGATAGTAACTAGGGGTGTGGAATTTTTCTTTCTCATGAGGAGGCATCGAGCTAGTTGAGGTGGGTAGTTTTGTCATCTCCCGCACAATAAGTAAATAAGGGTATAACATGCAAGTTATTCTTAGAATGTTAGTATTTATTACATGGTCACTCACTAAAGTCTATTGCATCCTTTGGTATTCCACTTTATAATGAGAGGAGTGGTTAGAAACTTATTTGTATATGTGTGAAATGCTTTTAGTTGTGGCACTCAAGTTGAGTCATCATGATCATTGATTGATAAAATAAGGGCACACATTATCTCATAATAGAGGGGTAGTATTGCTTGAGGACAAACAAAGTCTTAAGTTGGGGGTGTTAATGAGTGGTGTTTGTACCACTCATTCATACTTATTATTCATGCACAATGCCTTTATTTGAATGCATAATGATACAAACTTGTGGTTAGGTGCACTAATATCTACTCGATACAGGTAAAAAAACTAAGAAGGTCAAAAGATATGGATTGGAGCTGAAAATAATAAAGAGAAAGCATAGAAGAGTGCCACTGAAGACCTGGATTTCATCAGCCGCGGTTACTGGGACCGCTGTCCTCTAGCTACGGTCATGGTCAGTCAAGATGGTCAGAGCAACGTGGTCACAAAATCTAATCGAGGTTGCATGGGCATGGTGACTAATACACACCATTATGGATCAGTGGAAACTGGCCCAAGGTAAAATGTCATGGACAAATGTCAAATGATATATAGGAAAAAACCCTTTCTTCTTTGGGTATTGGTTGTCTCACAATATAGTTTTGAATTCTAAGCTTGAAACCCTAATTGGGAAAGTGTGTAATCAACTTTGCAGACTCAAATTTCTTAGTTTCTTATTGAAGAATGAATGTTTTGGTTGACCCAAATGGTATATCTATTTTTACTTTATTCACGAGTAGCTAAATAATTTTGTCTTTGGATTATGTTGAATTCGTGTGTAATTGTGTATAGATATTGTTGTGTTTGCATGGATTTTAGTTTTTGAGTATGGATTTCACCATTGCTTGAGCTTATGAGTTGGGATTTGATTGGTGAAAACACCAAATTTCCAAATGGGTTTGATCGGTGAAAGCTCAAGCTCTAGAAACCTTTTGTCATCCTCAAAAGAGGGACTTAGGTGAACATTAGGTAACCTATAATATCCTTGAAAGAGGGTTATCGGGGGACAAGGCAATGGTGAATAACTTAGTCTATGGTTTACTACCCATTGCAATCTTAGAAATAAGTATTTAGGAAGTGTAAATCGTATCAAGAGCATCATCCTAGAAATAGGGATGCTTGGTTGAGATTTTATATGGTTATATAAACTCCACACTTATTAGGTGCTCGAAAGATCCAATGGGTGAAATGTTGTGGTTTTATCGAAAGATTGACCTCAATGGCATTCGACCTAGCCTATCCATTACTTACCAACTAAATTCCTTGATGAACCAACATTAACCTACATACATTACCTCTAAGGAGACATAATCCCAAGATTCCTCCAAACGTTGAATTTAGACCAAAGATAGCATTCACTCCGTACTAGTTAAAGTTTGTGTGAAGAATTTTTGACGCCCTCCCCCCTATTTACTTATACATATTATTTCTATTAGCATTCCGGGTAACATTATAGTAACTTAAGCACTCATAGGTTGGAAGTTTATACTATTCACTCCTTAAGATTTGACCCTAATTTACATTGGGTTACTTTACAACGACCGTCTCATCCCTCAAATAAGGGAGTGAGTTGAGCGTTATTAATGATACTGACCTATGGGATGGGACCAAGTCCCTTCCTTGCTTGAATGAAATTTTAATTCATGTCTGTATCATCTGCTCCCTTTCAAGAGTTTCTCACCATGTGTGTATACCTGCAAAGGTATGGTACTGAACTAGACCATATTGCACAAATTGAAAAAACGATACCTGCCTCCTAATTATAGCCAAAAATTGAGGTACTTTATCCATTTAGGTAGGCTAATTCATCTTGATCTATCCCAATCTTAACGTGTTTTTCACAAATTTCTCCTTATGAAGTTCCTTTGTGAAAATTCCATCCACTTAGTCCTCTGCCTTATAAAACTTCATACAAATAGTTCCCTTTACAACATTGTCTCCCATGAAATGATGCCTCAAATCAATGTGCCTTTTCCTCTTATGATGCATAGGGTTCTTTGCTATATTTAGAGCACTTGTGTTGTCACACATTAGTGGAATAGTGTTACAGACAATCCCAAAATCCTTCAGCTATTTCTTTATCCATAGCAATTGAGCACAACAAGAAGCTGCAATCATATATTCAGCTTCAGCAATAGATAGAGCAACTGAATTTTGCTTCCTAGGCCCCTAGGAAATTAGAGATGAACCAAGGAAATAATCCAATCCTGGGGTACTTTTTTATCCACCAAGTACCCAGCATAATCCGCATCAGTATACCCTACCAGATTAAGATTATCTCCAGATGGATAGACTAGAACTAGGTCCCATGTCACTTTTAAATATCTGACAATTCTCTTGGCTACTTTTAAATGAGACTTATTTGGACATACCTGAAAGCTAGCACACATACCTATACAAAACACAATATCAGGCCTGCTAGTAGTGAGATATAGAAATCAGTTCCATGATCAGATCTGAACCCTGCTATTTTGTAGTTCAGTTTTACTTGAATTTTCTTGGCAAAGATCACTGTACTTCAGAGTTTCATCCTTGGTTCTCAGGAACATGATCCAAGTAAATCTTAAATATTCATCTATAATAATAAACAAATATCTCTTCTATCCTCTTCTTAGACTTTAACAGGTCCACATAGGTTCATGTATAACAATTTAAGGGGTCTAGTGGTACTTACCTGCTTCTTCATCTTGAAGGATGATTCCATTTGTTTTTCTTTAACTCAAGCATCGCAAACCCTGGTATCTAAAAACTGTAGCTTTGGAACACCACGGACTAGGTTCTTTGAGACCAGTTTATTAAGTAGAAAAGAACTTATATGTCCCAACCTTCTGTGCCACAGATCAACATTGTCACTTTGAGCACTTAAATAGTTTAATTCACAACCATCCACCAAGTCTAAATTAGCCACATACATATTCTTGCATCTTTTAGATTTGAGAATAACTTTTCCAGTCTTCTAGTTAGTTACAATGTACCCATCAGATAAGAACTTTACTTTATTTTCTTTTTTCACAAATTTGGGACACACTTAGAAGGTTTTACTTCAACCCATTTACATAATAAACACCCTTAATAAAATGATTTAAGGATTTCCCTATCTTTCCAACACCATGGATATAACCTTTCTTTCCATTGCCAAAAGAGATACCTTTACTTTGAAGTTCCTTGAGTGAGAGAAAACAATCAGTACTTTCAGTCATATGCTTAGAGAATCCACTATCCATAAACCAACTTTGACTGCTCTCCTTTACTATCATCTGCATATAGAGATTATTTGTTAAATTTGGGAACCCACTTAAATCTAGGTTCCCAAAAGAAAGATAGGGGAGAGATCACAACATTCTTTTTCCAGCTAGGTAGTTTGTTCTTCTTAAAATTTGTCAAGGAAATAGGAACCTTGGTAATGGACTGTATTTGTTGAACATGCTTAGTAGTATTCATTTTAACTCTAAGCCACCCCTGGTAGTTCTTCTTCTTGTGACTATCCCTACCACGGTGAGTGCATAGAGGATTGTTAACCATGTTGTTAGCTACAAAGACATACCTTTCTTGGGGATTAAAAGGAGAATTATTGTATTGACCTTTACCATTGTTCATACCCTAATTTGTTAGGGTTGTAAGAATTTGTGGGGAGGTGGTCCATTTCAAGGATTTATTAAGATCTTCTCTTATGCAGACCAGGTCTCTTTCCAGTTCATTATTCTTGTTAAGAGCAGTCATCAGAAACCTTTAAGAGTTTTCAACTTTTTCTTAAGTTTAATTTGTAATTTGGTAGTCTTTTTTTCCTTTACCATTAGATTCAACTAACATTTTCAATTTTCCCAATATTTTCATATTTTTAGATTTTAGTTTTAGAGAATGTTCTCTATCTCAGACAGCTAAATAGTTAGAGATATTTTTCATGTTCTAGATTTTCATCTCTATCTTTAAGATTTTCATTAAATTTTTTGCTGGGGAATAGACAGGTTTTTGTTAAATTTTTATTTTACTTATTTAAAAAATGAATAAATAATTAATTACTTAATTAATTGTAGTTTATTTTTATCATTAATTATAGTCAAACTAAAAAATTTATTTTAAAGCATTAATTTTAGTTAGGTCAAAGTAAAAAAATTATTTGTTTTAAAGCATTTGTTCTAGTTATTATGCTTCATTACTTAAATTTAGTTAGTTCAAAGTAAAAAAGTAATTTAAATTCCCATTTAGTTAGTTGAAGATTCAAGTTTAGTTAGTTCAAAGTAAAGTTTCAATTTTAGGAAAATTCCATTTAGTTAGTGCAAGATTTGAAAAATGGTAACATAATTTTAATTTGTTCTAATGGGTTGTTGGAATGTGATGTTACCATTTGACAGAATCTGAATTCTGGAAAAGGAGTGCGTTGTTTTTTTTTCGGTGACCGCTTGTCTCTTTGACTTTAATTTAGGCCAAACAAAGGTAAGTTGACTTTTCCCTAATTTGTTTTAATGAAATCTTTTTATTTTTCATATTGAATTCTAGTGAAGCCGTGTGTGGCTAGTTTCGATTCACTAGCATTATTGTCTTCTTTTTATTCTTTATATTAAAGTCTAGTGAAGCCGTGTGAGGCCTTGTTCGATTCACTAGCATTGTTGTTGACATCTTGTTGGTCTTGTTGTTGCTTAGTTCCTGTATTGTGAGAATTTTTTAGTTTTGAATGTAGTTTTGTTTTGAGACTTAGTTGGTTGAAAATGGTTAAGTTTAGGGACTTTAAGGGGATATTTTAGTTTTGAATATGATTTCGTTTTGAGACTTAGTTGGTTGAAAATGGTTAAGTTTAGGGACTTTAAAAGGGATTTGTTTGTGTTGAATGGGGTTTTGCTTAGGCACTTAGTTTGTTGAAAATGGTTTAGTTTAGGACTTTTAAAGGGATTTGTTTGTGTTTAATGGGGTTTTGTTTTGACACTTAGTTTGTTGAAAATGGTTAAGTGTAGGGACTTTAAATGAATTTTTTTTGTGTAGAATGTGGTTTTGTTTTGAGACTTAGTTTGTTGAAAATGGTTTAGTTTAGGACTTTAAAAGGGATTTGTTTGTGTTGAATAGGGTTTTGTTTTGACACTTAGTTTGTTGAAAATGGTTTAGTTTAGGACTTTAAAAGGGATTTGTTTGTGTTGAATGGGGGT
>NC_061117.1:130372037-130514280 GCF_002878395.1 Capsicum annuum
GTCGACCATTTGTTGTTGTTGTTGTTGTTATTGTTGTTGTTGTTGTTGTTGTTGGTACAACGCTACTGTTGCGATCTGACCAATTTCTTAGGTCAAATTTTGTTTACAACATCACTTTCCACTTTGGCATTACTTCATAGGTTACTTTGGTAAGTAAAATTATGATTTTTATTCGTATTTGTCATCTGGGTACACTTTTATTTTTCCAACAATAAATAGAATCCCGATTATGAATCCAACACAAATGCCCACAATTTAAACAGATCAATCATCTGGTGCATTAGATGAGTAATCTGTTGCATCAGACTATTTATCTGTTGCATCATCATATTATCTGTTGTATCAGGATGCTTATCTGTTGCACCAAACTAATTATCTGTTGTATCATAAATCTTGCTATTGCTACTGGATTATAAATTATTTCTTTTTACGTCGAATCGTTGAAATGTTTGTTGAGAAAATAATAGACAGAATGAAAATTAAATATGTATTAAAACGTCAAAGATCAAACATAATTTATTTATTAAACAAATAAAAATACATACAATAGACTAAAAGAAAAATAATAGTCTAATTATTATTATTATTATCAGCATCATCATTGCCATCCAGCCAATCTTCAATCGGAAGTAGCAAGGCGCTCCTCAGCCTATGTATCTCGCAGAACATCCTTGATCTAACTCCTCCCAATTTCCATTGCAGATCACGAAGTTGATTCCGAAGTTCATTCATGGCGTCTTGTAGAAAAGCAACGTCCTACACTGGGTCAGCCATAATCTTATCTTCTAGAGTGTAATATGAAAGACGAGATGCAATAAATAAATACAGTGTGTATTTGAATGAACGATTGAGTAATGACGGACCTATTTATAGAGGATTAAATTTGAATGAGAGGCAAAAAGGCGCGACTATTCACCTCCATACATTAATTAAATTAAGAAAATAAATATTGTGATATAATTCATGACTTTTCATATTATTATTATTAATTAGTTTTCGAAGAACCATTTTTATTAAGTTGTGGCAACAGATGCTATATCTGTTGCATCAGATAACATATCTATGACAACAGATATATTATCTGTTGCAATAAATATAAAATATGTTGCATCAGATAACATATCTGTTGCAACATATAATCTAACTGTTCACCTCCATTTATTAATTATATTTTTTTATTTATGTGAAAAGTAATGAATTAATTAAATTAAGAAATATTGTGATAAGTCATGATTTTTCAGATTATTTATTATTAATTAGTTCTTTCCAAGAACTGCTTTTATTGAGTTGTGACTCGATATAGGTTGCATTAGATAAATCATCTGTGACAATAGATATATCATCTATTGCAACCATAGTGAACCTGTTGCATCAGATAATTTAATTGTTGCAACATATAATCTATTTTTAAAAAAAAAAATAACTATATCATCATATCATTAATCCAAATTTGCTTAATTTTTTATTCTATAAATAAAAAAATACCTTTTCAAATTCCTTAATAAAATAATAATCATTTTATTATATAATAAATAATTTAAAAAATAAAAATGGTGAAAAGTCATGATCAGTTATTAAAATTGTGGTTATAAATTGTGTTTATTATTTATTTTCTTATTATTTATTTATGAAACATTTTTCATATTGAATAATCGGAACTCCGAGTCATGTCTTTTTTTTCACCCTCTCAATAACAACAATAGCCCCTTTTTATTAATAATCGCCAGGTGCAATATATGATCGATCTGTCGTAGAAGATTAACCTCTAACTGTTGACACAAATTGTTGCTCAATCCCTACCACCAACCATCGACATGTTGAGAGCAAAGAATAAACAGAATTCTTCTTGGGTTTGAATAAAAATTCAAAGTTGACAACAAAATGAAATGAATGTTCATAGATTTTTGAATCCCTTGGTTAGATTTTGTATATAAAAGGACGAAAATAATCACTAAAATAAAAAATATTACCTAATTATTATTACTACTATTATTATTATAGTCAATCAGACATCTTTCATTCATCGGGCAGCCTTGCTCCGAAGTCAGTCAAATATCTCTCTGGAGTTCATCAGTCAAACTGCCTTTGAAGTTCACGCAAGGACTCGATATGAATATTCTTGTACGAATCTGGATCATTCATATTTGTAAGGAGGGACCTATTTATAAATTATTGTATCTCGGAAAGAAAAGAAAATTGCTTTAAAATATATCTAACAGATGGGTAATCTGTTACAAAATATATTCTTTCTGTTAGATAACTTACAACATACTGGCAATCTTTTTGCAACATATGTACATATCTTTTTGATTTCTGCAATAAGTTGATCGTTGTCGTAACAGATGTCTCCAATTGATTGACAATATAAACAGATGTGTCATCTGTTGCAACAAGCTAGTCATCTGTTTATTCAATTTAAGCCATAGATGGGCTAGGAAGAATAAGGTGTGTGCAGATGGATCCACTATCATATGTGTGGGAGTTAAGTATGTATTACTGATAAGGTTACCGGGACAACATACACAAAGTACAATGTTTTTGTGAATGCAGTTTTTAACCGATTAGGCATTGATCATTCAAACAAGATCCTGCATTATACCGTTAATTTTGATGGGTTCAAAATTGATAAGGCTGAGGACCTCATGAAGATGGTGCAGATACCCTGTTACAAATTACTGACGGTTGGTGTTCATTTTTATGCGTGTCAAGTTTTGAGAAGGGATCAATATTTGTCGTCACTACAGAGAACCAATAGCGATTGGACTTAACTTTAAGTGTGCATTGGACCCTTAGAGGGCCCTCGAAGCCTCGCACTGTATCAAACAAGAATGAAAAACCAATATAGTTATTGCCCTGGCCAAAATTTATATGGTTGGGTTGCTCGCCCGAGTTGATGTATATGCCAGAAGGTGCGGTAAGAGAATGGTTTCGAGGGAAAATGGGTTGTTGATGGAAGACTATATCATCTAAGAGCTAATTGAAGAAGAGACATAGGGTAGAAAGTAACTTCTAACGAATCTGGCCGATGGAATTATCTTAACAGATGCGAAATCTGAATCAAGTGTAAATATAAAAGTGTATCCGGTAATGTAATTTTGTCTGTTGTGTCCTTGAAAGAAAAACAATACAGATGGACACTTTGCTAGGGAACTGCATTGTCGGGATTATCAACTAGGTAGAAAATAGGAGAAGACCAACAAAGCAGCCTTACGGGCATCGAGGGTAGAAATGATGTTTAGCAAGTCTAGATAACTTTCGCCAACAACAACTTCAGTGAAAATAAGAAAACTAAGCGAAGGTGGCAATTTCTGAATTTTAAATTTCATCCCATCTTCTTGTTTGTGTTTCTGATCAGGTCCACTTCCATTGACCTGATCGGAACCACAGACGAGATTGAAAGGCAAATAGAGTATCATTGCTTCCTTAGCAATATGGTTATAATTGATTATATTTTATTGCCTTGACATGCTTTCAACATTCCTTAGAGAAGATTAGATGCTTTCTGTAGTATATGAATCCCAATAATTTTCAAGCTTTCCTCCAGCTTGTTGATTCTGTATTCAAGTTGGTCGTTACCGTCTTCGAAGTTAGTAAGGAGTTCCTCGTCTCTTGTGAGCTCGATCAGGAACACTACCTTCAAAGTTGTGGCATTCTAGAATTCCTTCAGAACACTTTCTCTTCAGAAGCTTTAAAGGATATATGAAGGGTCGTTGTGTTTATTTTAGGTTAAAATATGTTGATGCACATTGAAGATGTGGTCCCAACAATTGAACAACACACTTTTATCGAGCGTTGCTCCATGCATTGTGCTCAACCAATTTGATAAATTAGTAAGCATGGGGTTACATAGCATGCGATTTAAACTGGCTCTACCAAGCCTATCAAACGTTACATAACTCCAAGCTTATTACCCTATCAAAAAAATATGCCCGATTTAGTGCACATAGAAAAAAAGCCCAATCTGTCAGCCTTTCTACTGATCACTCTTCTCCAATATAGATGACAAAATATCTGCTATGCAAAAGTCTACACCATCGCCAGACATGATTTCCTTGGAACATGTCTAGCGACGGTGTAGACTTTTGCATAGCAGATATCTTGTCATCTATATTGGAGAAGAGCAATTAGCAGAAAGGCTGAGAGATTGAGATCATTCGATTTGTGTACTAACTCAGTCATATTTTTTTGATAGAGTAATGAGCTTAGAGTTACATAATGTTTGATAGGCTTGATAGAGCCGGTTTAGATCACATGCTACTTAACTCCATGCTTACTAATTTATCAAATTGGTTGAGCAAGATTCATGGAGCAACGCTAGATAAAAGTGTGTTGTTCAACTTTTGGGACCACATCTTCAACGTGCATCAACACATTTTGGCCTAAAACAAACACAGAGACCCTCCATGTATCCTTTAAGGCTTTTGAAGAAAGTGTTCTGAAGGGCTTCTAGAATGCCACAACTTTAAAGGTAGTGTTCTTGATCTAGCTCACAAGAGACGAGGAACTCCTTACCAACTTCGAAGAGGGCAACGACCAGCTTGAATACAGAATCAACAAGCTGGAGGCAAGCTTGAAAATTATTAGGATTCATATACTACAGCAAACATCTGATCTTCTTCAAAGAATGTTGAAAGCATGTCAAGGAAATAAAACACAATCAATTATAACTATATTGCTAAGGAAGCAATAATACTCTATTTTCCTTTCAATCTCATTTGTGGTTTCGGTCAGGTCAACGATAGTGGAACTAATCGAAAATACAAGAAGGCATGGGATAAAATTTAAAATTCAAAAATTTACCGGTTTCGCTTAGATTCCTTATTTTAACTGCAGTTGTTGTTGGCATAAGTTTTGTAGACTTGTTGTACATCATTTCTACCCTCGATGCCCGTGAGGCTTCTTTATTGGTCTTCTTTTATTTTTTATCTAGGTGATAATCCCGACCACACAGCTCCCTAGCAAAGTGTCCATTTGTAATGTTTTTCTTTCAGAGACACAACAGATGAAATTACATTGCCGGATACACTTTCATATTTGCACTTGATTCAGATCTCGCATCTGTTAAGATAATTCCACCGGCTAGATTCATTAGAAGTTACTTTCTACCCTATGTCTCTTCTTCAATTACCTCTCAGATGATATAGTCTTCCATCAACCACCTATTTTCCTTCGAAAGCATTCTCCTACTGCACATTCTGGCATAAAATCATCACCCCGAGTGAGCAACCCAGCCATATAAATTTTGGCCAGGTAAATAAATATATTGGTTTTCCATTCTTATTAGATACAGTGTTAATCTTTGAAGGCCCTCTAAGGGTCCAATGCACCCTAAAATTTAGTCCAATCTCTATTGAATCTCTTTACAATGACACAAAAATTAAATCCCTTCACAATGCTTGACAAATAAACATGAGCAACAACCGACATTAAATCTTAACAGGCTATCAGAACGATATTCATGGTCCCTCAGCCTTATCAATTCAGACCTACCAAACTTAACTGTAAAATTACAGACATCTTGTTTAAATGATCTATGACTAATCAGTAAAAACATCATTCACAAAATCAGTGCACTCTATGTATGTTTCCATGATAATATTATCAGTAATACATACCTCCCATATATGAAGTGGTTCCATCTACAAGCAGCTTATTCCTCCGATCCCATCTTTACTGCAGCCTCTTGAGATAGTTCGTCAAAAGTTAATCAACTGTCAGTTCCTTATATCTACAAAGAAGAGGAAAAAAATTGATATCACAAAAAGAACATTGTCCATCTGTTGCATCCGATGTGGAGTTTGTTGCAATAGATGTGGAGTCTATTGCAACAGATGTAGAGTCTGTTGCAACAGATGTAGAGTCTAATGGAATACATCAAACCAGCCTTTCTGTTGGTTTTATTTGTTCCAACAGTTTCTCCATCTATTGCAACATCAATAACAGCATAAACATAAACAAAAAAGAAACAACATTTGTTCCAACAACATCATCAATAACAATGAAGCAACATCCTTTGTGCCAGAGCCACCAACAACACCACAAGTTCCAATAATGCCAACCCCACCAACAACATTAATAACTGGATCAACAATAATGAAACAAACAAAATACATACAAAAAAAATGATACTGCAAACAAGGTTTTTAAACTTCTCCCAACAGATGACTTTTTTCTCATATTGTAATAAAAATTCCCGGATTGTTTATTTAACACTTACAAGTTTCTTAAATTTTTTTTAATAAATATGATATGGGTAAATATTAATTAAATAAAAAAATAGATGTAAATAACATGCAAAGAAGAAGACGAGAATGAAAAAGCAATAATAAACCATACCTTAATATCAAAAAGGGGATCAAAACAAAAATTAAGTTGAGGAAAGATATGGATGGGTTTAGATCTGAAAAGATCTTTATGAGAAGAGAAGAGAAAAGAGAGACAAAAAGCTGTGACCCTAAAGAGAAGAGAGAAAAAGATGAGAGTTAAATAAAATAAACTGCAACTGAAGGAAGAGATAAGATAATTTCTATAGATGTATTATGTACGTAGACATGGTGGTTTTCAATATTCATTAATTAATATTCATTAATTTCATTAATAATTTGAGGGACACGAGGAAGACTAAGACTACTGACATTGAAAAGACAAGACAAGACTGCTCAATGAACTCACTTTTGAGATATCCAAGAAACATTTTTTACCGCCTTTAGTAGTAAGTACTACTACTTGATATTATCTACTTAGACCAGAAGCTTCTTTCTTTAAAATTAAAAGACATAAAAGATTTTCAAATAGATATGTCATTTGTTACAACATATATAAATATATGTTTAGAAATCCAAGCAGCTCAATCATCTGTTACAACAGATATAAATATCTGTTTAAAAATCTAAAAAGCTCAATCATCTGTGACAACAGATGAAAATGTTCATTTGATAATTAATAAAATCAGATATGTCATCTGTTACAACAAATATAAATATTTTTTTGAAAATTTTCAACAGCTGAGTCATCTATCACAATAGATGCAAATATCTATTTGATAATTAAATCAGATATGTCATCAGTTACAATATATATGTACCTGTTTGAAAATTTTGAATAGCTTAGTCATTTATTGGAATAGATTTCATAGCAATTGATTTAAGTGGAACTAGGAATGAATGAATGAGCTCGCAGGGTCAACTATAAATACAATCTAGTCTTTGTAATTTTATGGCATTGGTATTGCATTCATACCAACCCGAGTCGTTGATCGATCACTCTGAGTTGAAATGAGTTCTCATCAACTCAATGTTAGCATGATAGTACCTAAGTGATTTAGGTAGAACTAAGGATAAATGAGTGAGCTCGTAGGGTCAATTACAAATCCAATCGAGTCTTTGCAATTACATGGCATTGGTATTATGTTCATCCCGACCCGAGTCATTGATCGATCACTTTGAGTTGAAATAAGTTCTCATCAACTCAATGTTAGGATAATGATAGTATCTAAGTTGATTTAGGTGGAACTAGGGATAAATGAGTAAGCTCGCAGGGTTAACTACAAATCCAATCAAGTCTTTGCAATTGCATGGCATTAGTATTGCGTTCATCCCGACCCGAGTCATCGATCGATCACTCTGAGTTGAAATGAGTTCTCATCAACTCAATGTTAGGCTAATGATAGTACGTAAGTTGATTTAGGTGGAATTAGGGATTAATGAATGAGCTCGCAGGGTCAACTATAAATCTAGTCGAGTCTTTGTAATTGTATGGCATTAGTATTACACTCATCCCGACCCAAGTCGTCAATTGATCACTCTGAGTTGAAATGAGTTCTCATCAACTCAATGTTAGGATAGTGATAGTGCCTAAGTTGATTTAGGTGGAACTAGGGATGAATTAATGAGCTCCCAGAGTCAACTACAAATCCAATCGAGTCTTTACAATTGCATGGTGCTAGTATTGCATTTATCCCGACCCGAGTCGTCGATCGATCACTCTGAGTAGAAATGAGTTCTCATCAACTCAATGTTTTAAAAACTATATCTTTTAAAATTTTAAAAATTAATTAAGATCAATTCAGACAAATTAGCAATTTCAAAAATTGTCATTCTTTTCTAAAATTACATATCAACCCATACAAATCATCCATTTGCGCGAAAAACTTTTCATTTCAAATCTTAAGTTCTCGATCTTCTCTCTTTCTCTCTTTCGGGGTGTCCTCTCTCTCTCAAAAATACAAATAATATAAATAACAACTACTCAATATATTGCTCAACCCTTCAAAATAAGTCATTTTTCTTCCCATTTATGACTACATATAGTTGTTTTTTTCGACTTCATTCCCGCTTGTATCGTTGTTTTCTCTATCTTCACATGTAACAGAGTTTTAGAAGAGTTCTACATTTTTTCTTTCTTCTAAAAAATAGATCTTTTTAGTTAATGATAAAAAAGAAGACTTTTAGTTGTATTATCTTCAAGAATGGGTTAACAATTTTGAGTTTTGATGATAAAAAATTAGGAAGCACCTAAGAAAACACTAGTTTTTCTCTCAGTGTTTTGTTGACTATCGTGGTATTGTTGGATGGTGGTTGTGGTGTTGTTGGTGGCTATTGTTGGCGGTGTTGGTATTTGTGTTTTTTGGCGGTAGTATCGGTGGTCTTGGTGTTGGTATTGGTGGCATTGGTGGTGGTTTTGGTGACATTGGTTGTGGTGGTGGTGGTTCATCTATTGCAACGAGTGGAAGATCTGTTGGGAGATATTAAATAGGTCTTCAAACAGATTCCCCATCTGTTCTAACTAATGGGTTATCCGTTGGAGTATTTACTTGTACTGTGGCAGAGAATAATTTATTAAAATTTCTCCACCTGTTGCAACAGGTGGAATATCTGTGGGGAGATATTAAATAGGTCTTCTAACGGATTGGGGTTCCCCATCTTTTCCAATTAATGGGTTGTCCGTTGGAGTATTTTCTTTGGTTATGTGGTAAGAATAATTTATTGAAATTTGTCTTACCTTTTTAAAAAAAATTATGCAGACATCAAATGCAATGTATTTTTTGTTTTTCTTTTGTTTGTAGTTAAAAGATGTCTCCCAAAAAAAAGAAACAGAAAGTAGAGAAAGTGGATCAACTTTCGATCACCAAACAAAAAAGACTAGAGTACAGATAGATTCGGAGGAACTTCAAGAAAAATCTTAGTCAGGGAAAAATAAAGCCGAGGAAAGTTATAACTCCTCCTCACTAATGGGGCGTGAAATAATATCAATATTCCAGTATGATTCTGTCAAAACCAGTAGTATTGACAAGTTTCGAGTTGTGATGCCGATGAATAACCCTAATGCAGTATTTGGTGATCTTTTACTTAAATGTCAGTTGAGGAAACCTTTTGATGAACTTAGGAGTATTATGAAGAAGGAAAACATAGATGGAATTTTTAAGAAGTGCTGCTTTGCACACTTTCTTGAGCTTTCTGGGCCCTGCCCTCTCCGTTTCCCAATGATCAGGGTATATGGCCTTCTCAAGCGCATGATAGAGGTTCGAAGGAGGGCGGTAATAAGATGGTGAAGTCTGGATCAACTACTGTGGCATGTCAGTTTGTTTTGGATCGAAAGAGTTTTCCACTGTGACGGGCTTGAGATGCGATAGTCCAGAAGAACCTGCTATCAAGAAAACACCCCACAAAGGATCCAACAAACAGAAGGTAAAAAAGATGGGTTGTTAAGCATTGTTGGACCTAGCTACAAAGTGAAGGATTTGATAGCGAATCTCAAGAATAAAGACATACCAAAGCACTACGGGGAGAAATTGTTCTTAGTTTGGTTTGTCCATTCCATTTTATAGGCAACAGACGTCAAGAAAATCATAGAGCGTGATTTATTAGCGCTTGCTGATGATTTTAGGAGATTCAACGATCATCCCTAGGGCTACGATAACTACTACTTGACTGTCAAATATTTACTGAAAGAGCTAAAGCCAAAGACGACCACATTATACGGCTTTCTTTGGGCTTTCATGGTAAAATTGATCACTATTTTTACTCATTCATTAATTTATATTGAATATACTTTTGACTTTTTTTTCCTTGCTTCCTGTTTACAATTTTTAGGCTTGGGCATGTGAAGCCATCCCTCCCCTCCAAAAGCATTTCATGGATTATCTGAATAAGGTTTCTCATCCAAGGATCCTTAGGTGGTTGGCTGCAGTAGAGAGCATCAAAAACAATATTAACGAGGCTGATCTCTTTAACCCTCCGGATGATGCAGTATGTCTTCTTTCAACTAAATAAGCCTCTGTTGCACTTTCTATGGCACGTTAGGAGCACCTCAGAAAAAGTATATTGGTGGGCATGTCTACGAGCAATCTTATTAAGGCGAATACATGCGTCGAAAGGTCTATTCCTTAACTAATAATAAAAATAATAGACCAAAATGGATTTTTAATTTGCCTCAAAGAAAGATATTTAAACAGATATTCCATCTGTTGTAAGAGATTACCCGTCAATTACAACTGGTGCAATAGGTAATCTGTTGCAACAGACGATGCATATTTCACAATAGATTAACCATATGTTGCTCTGTTCTCTGAACCCTACTCAACAGATTACCCATCTACTATAAATTATGCAATAGATGGCTATTCTGATGCAACATATTATCAATCTGTTTCAACATACAGATCAGCTGTTGCGATAGTTAGATCATCTGTTGCATAAGTTGACTGTGTTAACATAACCCGAGCCCATGTAACCCAACTAACTGTAAATTATTATTATATGATTTAAATTCCTCCTATCATTTTTTATAGGTTGTGCATCCTTGGATCGTGCCTACCATTGATGAGCTGGGGATGACTTCTTTTCTTACTCTGGGTTTTGTTGATACAAAATTAGACTTAATGGTGGAGTTAATAAAGAGGGAATTGGATGGAGCAACATCCATAAGAAGAGCAGTTAGGCAAAGTCAGTTTAATGTTGAAGCTCTTCATGACCTAACTCAAACTGCAATAAATCCGAGTGCTTCTTCTGGGGGTGTTGCTGGTGGAGTTGTTTGTGATGGTGGCAGCCATCCTGCTTTTGCTTCTACTGCCAGTCGTGATTATGAGCATGTTGGTGCTCAGCAAAAAATAAATATGTTTGAAAATACCCTTTGCACAGGTCCTCCCTCTCACCCCTACACTGGTCCCTCCCACCTTTACAGTGGTCTCTCTCACCCCTCCTCACCCTCATATTCTTATTGCAAATGCAAAGTGTGCAAGGACAGAGAGGATAAACTCTTCAACAAGATAGAGGCTATTGCTGAAGCTATCGAGGAGTTGAAATCTAGGAGGAGTGTCATACCATCCAATGAGGTGAGGGAGCCATGAAATCCTATAGTGGAGGTTAGGAGGAAGATAATAAAAATTAGACAAATTCTCTTTATTCTAAAATCAGCAAAAAATGCAACTCCCCCCGCTCCAATAGTTGTTGAAGTTTAGGAGCTGCCGAAGAAGAAGAAGAAGGAACTAGAAGAATTCATCAAGATGAAGGTTCAAAAAAAATACACCATTCGTTTATTTACCGCCAAAGACTTCTCGAATATCAAATATATGTGCGTTTGGTACGATGACAAGGTAAGTTTACTTTTTCTAACCTACCCTTCCAATTTACTCCATGAAAAAGAATCTACGCAGCAGATGTGTAATCTGTTGCAATAGCTTGGTATTCTGTTGCAACATAATACACATCTGTTGCATAAGTTGCGTTGGCTGGGTAATCTGTGAACTGATTCAAAGAACCCTCTGCATCGGATTCTTTCCACTGTGTTTTTATTATTTACAATTACTAACCTATTTAAAAATTATCTTCTTATACCATAGTATGTTGATAAAATTTTATGCCTCATGAAGGGCAGGCAATTAGCGTTCCCAGATTCTTATGATACTGCTGATAGGATAATAGACCTCAACTTCTACAATAATCTCAAAGATAGGTATGCTGATCTTTGTAATCTAGCTGATTCCCGTGGCCTGGTATTTGATCAGTTAGTTTCTACGTTCCAATGGGATGAAGAAGCGACTAAATATGTTAGAGGGAAGAAGCCATATCCATACGCAAGAGCTAGACCAAGGCAAAGAGAATCCTTGCAGTCATGAATGTGGATGTCACCCATTTTATCACTATTGAGATACTACTATATGAGGAAAATATTAAGGTTTATGACTTCAACTTACCTGTGTTTAGTGAGAAGATGTTTTTAACCCATATACAGCCACTCTTGAAGTTGTTGCCCAAGCTGTTGACACAGAGTAAGCTGATGGATCATTTGCCGGCTGAAGTATTGGTGAAGGAATCATGGGTTTTTGAAGGACGAAATAAGAATATTCAGCTCCCAAAAAATACAACCAGTGCAATGTGCGGGCCGTACTCGCTTGCATACATGGAGTGTTTACTGATCGGTACACAAATGACCAGTGTGTGTAACACCATTGTGGGAAAGATGCAATGGGTCTGGGTATATGGGGTACTAACTAAATGGTTGGAGCCCGTGTATAAAAAAGAACATATACAAAGACAGAGACGAACATGATAACAAATTTTGATTTCAAGCCAATTCACTATACATATAGGGGCAGTAATTTTTATGTCTGGCAAAGTTGAATTTTTATAATGCAATAGATTTTATATCTGTCGTAACAGATATAGTACCTGTTGTGACATATTGATTATCTGTTGGAATAGGTTGGTCATCTGTTGCATTATGCAGATGTTCCCCGTCTGTCTGCCGCAATCCCTGCGTTATAAAAATATAGATAATCTATATCTTGCAGTTCATGCAAGCGTTGTGAAATTTGTGAAATGAAACTAAATTATGACACTTAAACTTACAGGCTACCAATGGTTTATTGAGTAATTTCATCAACATATTATACATCAAATGGATTAACCATTTTATCCCGGTATGCTTCAATCGTCGGCTAATCAGTACAAACCTTTTGATCCAAAAAGACACTCATATCAAGGTAAGTAGCCAATTTTTTAGCCAACTTTTGTATCTTAGATGACGGCTCGAAACGTCTCCTTCGCGACATCGAGTCATAAACTCAGATGCGCCTCTCTTTTCATACGACGATAGCCAACACCCAATGGAATTCATCACCACAATTGATTGGGATGTACACTTCGTCGACCAAATGCCAAGGTAAGCCAGCCAGAATTCTAAAACCTTTGATGATGTTGATTAAGCATTCCTCATTTTGAGAAACTTCCGGCTGCTATTGACAATACCTATCGTAGGCATTATTGATGTAAACTTTGTACAAATAATTGCCTGTTGTGTATCTGTATTATTCTTGTGTTTGCAACTTGGCCTTCTTTCGGAGGTAGTAAAAATGACATCGATGTGCTGTACATATTATCAAATATTTCAGATTACATGACGACAAAATCAATACGAAGATGCAATTAAATAAAGTATTAATTAATAGTAATATGTATGGCCTTTAAACTTCATCATTCCAGCAAGTTTGGGGTTGTGACATCAAATAGAACCAATTCTTCATTCCGGGATGTGCAACAACAAAGTCGAACATATCAAAACCAAGACTCAATTCGTTCACTTTGTAGCGCTTGTCATTTTATTTTCTACATGATGATTTATATGTGTTAATGTCAGGTTCTTACAACAAGAATTGTATAAACCAATATCCATAAAATTAATTTATGTACCTGCAGGCATGATGCTTTAACAGCCCATTGGTAATCCATTCTGAATAGTCGTTAATCAACTGTATTAGTTTTTTTGGAGCCTCGTCCGAGATGTTGAACCCTTCAAACGGGTAATTCTTCTGTTCTCCCAAACTAACAGGCTCCACTTTTTCTTCATCTTTGGAAGCAGTTGATGGATTATCAACTGTCATATTATGGTCCTTGGCAGTAGCTGTGACATCCACCTGGAAAGCCAAAATTGTCAATGCTAAGTAGAGATATACAATAGATTTTCCATCTATTGAAACAGATGATTCTTATGTTACATCAGATGGATTATTTGTTGGGACAATTTCGAACAGGTAAATTAGAGCAGTACGATAATTTTGAACAGATGACCTATTTGTTGCAACATAAGACTCATCTGTTGAAATAGATAACGAATCTGATACAACAGGTTAGACAACAGTTGCAATAGATGTATACATCTGTTTGATAATTTTTAGAAGATGTGTCATCTGTTGAAATAGATATGTGCTTGTTTGTTTTTTGGAACAGATGATGTACATTCACCTTCTTCTGCTCATGCTGCTTTTCTATGGCCCTTGCACACTGAACATCGGTGCAAGACAAAGACAGAGGCGTTGCAATCTTGCTTTTTTTTATGATTGATGATGCCTTGGAAGTGTCTTTCCTTCTCCTCTTAGCCGTCTTGATCTCTAGTGGAGTGTATGGATATGAAATCCTCTTTGATGTAATGACATCCCTCTTAGATGTCATTTCCTTTACAGAAGCAGTTAGTGCATTAATAGCATTAATCACTCCATCGTGTTTCACCTTGCAGTCTTGACATTTGCATGAAGAACATTCGTTAGATGCAGCAAAATCTGGAGAAAAATCTGTACAACCATTATGATCATAATCATAATGGCTTGTTGTTTCAAAAACTATAAGAGGAGCATCATTAGCCCTACCCTCCAAAATTATTTTTTTTGTGATGGCTGTTGTTCCAAACAATTTTATTTTTATTCCATCAACAACTTTAGGGTTCGATAAAGTTTGCATAGACCGTAAAGTAAGAAAAAATAGCATCTTCAACTCTCGGTTGGTCAGAACAAGCCACGGATGGACAATCTAAAATAAATCAGTACATATATTAAGAATGATGATGAAATCATTTAATCATTAATTAAAACAAAAACTTGATTAGAATTGGACTTACTGCTTCCTTGGGGGGATTGAAAAGATCAAGAAATTTTGCATTTTTATCGGTTTTGGCCAACAACCATCTCAGAATTCTTGGACAAGAAACTTCTTCCTGGTAGTTCACTTGTTGTCTCAAATAAGGAATGACTTCAAATGCCTAATCCTATAACATAACGCCAATAAATCAAAAGCATTATTGAATAAAAAAATGATGAATCATATCATGATAAAAGAAATATTTACCATGAAGGCCCATTGAAAACCATATAAGTTGACTGTTTTTGGTGTTAACGGAGTCAACAAAAATTCAACAGTTATTTTGAAGCTTTCATAACCCCAAGGATAGCTGTTAAATGCCTCAAGATCCTCAGAGAGATTTACTAAATCGAGGCTTATGTTGTTGTTAACGTCTCTCGCCTAAAGAACATTATGTACAAACCAAACCAAGCACAATGATTTCTTGTGCTTCTTTGAAACTTCTTTACCTTTCAACGCTTTAATCAAATTTTTGTTTTTGAAGCTTGGACCAACAATGGACACTAGGTTATCACGATCACTCGACTTGCCTTTTCCTTTTTTGGGTATGCGGGGTGCTTTTTTTGGGTCAGAGTAGGTATAACTTGAGAAGAAGAAGGAGGATAACATTTTAGTCCGATAACTATGGCAAACTCCTCCCAACCAAAACAAACAGGCATGCCACAGTAATTTATCCACACCTCATCCATCTTGTCTTTGTTTTCATACATAAACCTGCGCTTGAAAAGATCATATACCATTTTCATCTGAAAACGAGCATTGTTGTCCTCCGACAAATAAATATATTTCGCAAAGCAGCTTTTCCTGAAATAAGAATCCAATTTTTATTCTCTAAGTATTTTTCTGAAGGCGTCAAAAGATTTTTCCATGACTGACTTAACCACGAGATAACCCGTTAAATCTGTGGAACCATCGCACCTGCATTCTCAAAGGGTAACGATCAATGCTGAAGGTTTTGACCAACTCTTCGATGGAAAGGCTATTATCATTTGGATCATCTCTTTTGAAAGATTCCTCCTCCCCATGTTCATTATCTTCTGCTCCTGATTGAGATAATACTTGTAAAGCAAGTTCATAGAGTGGTGGATATAGCTGAGCTGCTGCACTTGTTCCTTTACTTGGACTTGATTCGATTTCTTTTATTTTGGGAACCATGTTATCTTAAATTAACAAGAACATAACACAGATTATAATTGATTAATGAATAACAGTAATATAGCAGTTCCAATAGACCACTAATCTGTTGCACCAAGTATGTTATCTGTTGCAATATATAACTGACCTGTTGCAACGGATGAGTAATACGTGGGAACCATAAAAAAAGTACTATCTGTTGCACCTGGTATTTTATCTGATGCAACACATAATTGACCCATTGCAACGGATGAGTAATCCGTTGGAAACAATAAAAATAGATCACTAATCTATTGCACCAAGTATTTTATCTGTTGTAATATATAACCAACCTGTTCCAACGGATAAGTAAATCGTTGGAAAAAATAAAAATGGATCACTAATTTGTTGCACTAGGTATGTTATCTGTTGCAATAGATAACCGACCTGTATGAGTAAATCGTTGGAAAGAATAAAAATAGTCCTAATCTATTGTAAAATGAAGAGTAAACCATTGGAAGAATAAAAACAGATCACTAATCAATTATCTGTTGGATCAAATATTGTTTAGATTTATTCCAAACAGAAGAGTCGTCTGTCGCAATAGATGAATGATCTGTTAGATTGTTCACCTGTTGCATCAGATTTTTAATCTGTTGCATCATATTTTAAAATGAAGAGTAAATCATTGGAAAAAATAAAAACAGATCACTAATCAGTTATTTGTTGGATCAATATTGTTTAAATTTCGTCCAAATAGAAGAGTCGTCTATCGCAACAGATGAATGATCTGTTAGATTGTTTATCTGTTACATCAAATTTTTATAGTTGCATCAGATTTTTAATCCATTGTATCAGATTTTCATCTGTTGCATCATATGTTTCATCTATTACATTAAATGTTTCAACTGTTGCGATACCATTTCTACCAAGACAAACAACAAATCAACCCAGCAACACCATCATATCACACACACACACACATACTAAGAACATCAACTGTGACAAAAAATCACCAACAAATTTGAATCAACAGTACAACAATAAAAAGAAGAAATACAGAAATGACAAAAATTAGGGTTTTATTCAGTCCACATTTCAATACCAGAAGAGTAGTTGGCTCAAGTTCCTCTGTTTCTTCATAATTTTTTACCTGTGAAAAAGGAAATGGGAGGATGAAAAACTTGAAGTTGTTGTTGCCGAAGAAGTATTCACGTTGATTGATGATTGAAAGTCAAAAACAAACTCGCCTGACTATTTATCACCGGAGGTTGAAGGGAGAAATTTTGTACAACTGTTGGTTGGAAGAAGTTGGAGAGAGAGTGGTTGATTAGAATTGAAAAAGGATGTGTGTTGGATTGATTTGTATTTTTAAAAAGATTAGAAAGTTTTAAAAATATTAATAAAGTACATAATTAACTTAATCAAGTTTCGTAGTAATGTTTGACCCATGATATTTGGCCCTATCTGTTGGTTAATATCACCAATGCTTTATTCAAAACTTAAAAACACTTTCCTTCAATTTTCTCAAGTATGAATATGAAATTAATAGTCACTCATGAAATTCAAAAACGAAAAATAAAACCAAACTTATCATCATCTAAAATCGTTGACGTCGCTGGAATTACCTTTGTTTTCTTAGTTGTCCATGTGTTTTAGAATAAATATTGCCACATCTTGAATTTTTGAGTAGTTTTTCGCTTAATTTTCAACATGTATGTCGGTGTATTTTTGTTGATTTGGTCGTGGATACTTTTTTTCTTGCATTCAACCAGTTTTACTTACATTCCCACAATATTTTTGTCATTTTGGTCCTAGATATAAGAAGACTAGCAAATGGGCTATGGGATTGAAATCTAACCATCAGTTAGGGTAAACAGGTTTAAAATTTTAATTTCTGATTTTTTGTTTTCGAAATATTGATATTGCTACAGAGTATTTTAGCAGTTCTTCAAAATTATTATCCAATTACAAAAGTAAATATGTGTATTTTTATGGTTGTCTTTGCCATGCGTTTTTATTTCTTTTATGTCGTAAACTGTCAGGATTTCTCCATATTTCTTGGAGCTTTTGGTACATTATCCAAGTTCTTGTGATACAATGTCAGCATTTTTAATTTAACATATTTTAAGTGTAATGAAGCTCTTTAACATCCTCTTTGTTGGTTGTGATAGTTCTAAATAAACTGAGAATTTTAGTAGTTTCCCCACATTACAACCCGTTTTAGCAAATTGGCAATAGTCAGTCCAAATGTTGGATGTTGGAACATTATTTTGATCAAATCTTGTGTTTTTGAAGGTTATTATTCAAGTATTAATGCTTATCTTTTATTACATTGCATTATGTCAGACTAAGTTTTAGTGCACCGGGCTTTCCTTTTACTCTGATCATGTTTTTAATTTTGAGGCCATGTCTCCATGTATTGTCGTCTATGACTAAATGAATTCTTTGTCTTCTTAAAATAGGAAGGTAAATAAGTTCGATGAATTAGATCCTTCACACCTTGCAAGCTTGGTAACTGGAGATCTCGAAGGCACATAGTGATTTTTGGTACCTTGTCTACTTGCGCTTAAAGTTAAATTTTTTAGTTAATTATAGAGACATTGATCATCTCTTGTAGTTGGCTTCATTAGTTAGAACTCATCTCTTAACGTCACACATTCTGCTTTTACTGTTGTCTCTCTCCATTGAAATGAAAATAAAGTTGTAGAGAAGCATTACAAAAAAGGGAAGACAAGATATAACAGTAGTGGATATCAGGCCCACAACCTTATTTCATTTAGTTTGAAACACTCCAGAAAAAGAAAAATCAGGCTAGGAAATGACTCGTTATTGATCTAATTGTTGGAACAGACCTTAGACCCATCACCCGGTCCATATACCTCATTTGTTTTAATTTATTTGTGTTACTTTTCTTTTTAGTCTATTTTAAAAAAACTGTTTATCCTTTTTCTAGCAACTCTTCAATCTAACGTTCCATATAACATATTTAAGACTCCAAAATTAAAGGAGATTTTGATACATTCAAAGTATCTTTAATTTAAGACCACAAGATTCAGTAGTCTTTACTTTTTTAAATTCCGTGTGATGTCAAAACCACACAAAATTCATATGATGTGTTTCATTTGGGAGGAAAATTTAGGACAATTTTCAATGATGCAGTATCACATAGCATACCTAGCACTCCTTTGCTATTCAACACAGTGTTGAAAGATCTAAGAAGATCAAGAATCATAAAAATTGAACCAATTGTTTCATTGTTCAACTTTGCCACAGCTTGTTGTAATAGTGAATTGTGAAAATCCACAACAATATTCTCAGTAGTATTGCATTGTTGAAATGAATTTAAAATTATGCTTAGAGTATTATAGGACCTCAATCTACAGGTTTCTTGCAAATCAACAGTGTAAATATATGTGGTTTCTTTGTTTTGACATCTCTTATTTATGATTTCTACTGAAAATAAAGTTGTAGATAAGCATTACAAAAAGGGAAGAGAAGATATCTGTAGTGTCAAAGTAAACAAATTATACTGTTAAGTGTAAAGAGTATACTTTGTTAATAAAAAAGAAAAATCTTTATATAGAATTCTGATCGAAGCTACTTGATAGATTAGTCCAGATGCATACAGCTGGTCTATACACATAGTTGTTATCATAAATTTGTTGTCTTAGAGGATTATAGGTACCTTAATTTATAGGTTTCTCGCAGATTGATGACGTAAATATGTGTCGTTTCTTTGTTTTGACATCTCTTATTTGTGATGCCTATTATTATATGTTATTTCATTAACAACAATTATCTTATTATCCTGTTGTTGCTATTGCCTTTTTTGATAGTTCTTGAGCCAAAGGTCTATTAGAAAATCTACCCTTTGCATATCTCATGGGTGGGATCACATTGTATTTGTTGTTGTTGTTTTTGGATAAACTGAGATAGACATTTATTATACAAATTAACCGTATTATGTATTATCTGCTGGCAACTGCATTTCATGAGCAATTAATAGTAGCATCCAATATGAGAATTAAGGAACACACAATTTATTGTCCTCTGTTTTTCAAATCTGTGTACTACTTTTCTTAGTTATGGTAAAAAAGTTCATCAGGATTCAGCTATTTCTAGTCCATAAGAAACCTAATAATAGAAAGTAAAGAATAAGTCGATAGATGAAACATACTATAAAGACAAACTAATACACGAAACATAATATATAAAGAAAACTGAAAAAGCTTGAGCCATAGATTCTAGCCTTCAGATGTTATTTCTTTTATCACTTTGGCCTTTTTGACTCGACATGTCGCCATTAGAGACAACCACTGAATTGACTTCATCTTCATTATTTATCTTTATCTTTCATATTTTGTAAGTAATTTCCATCTCTGTCGTCTTTCATTCTTCCCTCTGCTCACTTTTGATCTTTTCTTTTAAAGATAGATTGGAAGAGGTAGTGATAATTTTTCATATCTGGATTTATAATACTCCAAATTGCTGGAAACTCATTTTGGTTCTAGACATTATATGATGAAGATCCTTTCTTAATTTCTTGTGAACTCCGTGTATAGAAAGGTGTCATGCAAAGTGAGATTACTTATTTGTTTCAGTTTTGTTGGTGAAAGCATGATTCTTATTAGAAGACTTTCTATATTTCTAGATTCAAAAGATGCACGCTGTTATTGATTTCTTATTGTTGCTACTACTGAATGGGTCTATCAATTTATATCTTATCTTCTATTCTATCTTGTGAATTTTTTAATTTTTTAATTTTTAAGACACAATATTATGGATATGTTGTATTCATTTAGTTGGAATATGATTTTCCAAAGCTATGATTTCATAGGTTTTTCAAAGTAGCAGCTGCTAAAGGTGGGAAAGTAAAGGACTTCACTTGCATCGACTCTAAGGGGTAATTCAAGCGCCTCTTTTGTTCTAATGTTATGTGTGCATTTCACAAAGTCCTGTTGAACAATGGACATAAAAAAAATTAGGTTCGTCAAATCCTCCTAAGTCTGTATACACGTTGAGAACATGATATTTCTACCTACCTCAATATCAAGGATGGGTTTATGATATTCTATTGTGGTAGAAACTCCTGTTCAAAAAAAAAAGGTAATTTGAGTGTTGGGTGGATTTTAAAGTTTGCATAGCAGCGTAATCTACCAACTCTAACTTCCAGTGCAAATAAGCACTCATAAGTTCAAGAAAACAATAGAAAGTTGATCTTACCAGTATAATGGTATCACTAAGTGCTCTTTTAATGCACTTAATAGCCTTCTCGCGTGTTGGACCACATATAATGAGCTGCAACAATTTCATAAATAATTTTTAGGAATAAAAAGATATGTTAATAGAAGAAAACAGTAGAACAAGCTGCAACAAGTAAAGACATCCACCTAAACTAATTGGTGATGTGCCTATAGTGTTAACACACTATAAAGGCCATAACATGATCCATAGGCACTAAAAATAACTTAGAGAGCTTCCAAGTAGCTAACTTACCTGGCATAGTAGACTTTTCAGTTATAACACTATAAGAGCATGTTATTTTTGACAATGTGTTCAGATTCTTCAAGAATATCAATTGTTGCATGACGAATTTTTCAAAAGTATAATATTTTTGATGAATCCCACACGAGTCCGACTTGGATAAAATTTTAGATCATTTTTACCCTACATGCTGATTCGAACTATGTAGCAAATAAGCTATCACCTAGTGCATTTGAGTCTCCTACTGGTAAATTAACTTAATCATGTTGTTAGTGATGTTATAATATAAATGCATACATATGATGTCTTATCTTCTAAATTTGAATATTAATATTGAAATGAAAGAATTTCACAATTCATTTTCCCATCTTCCCATGTCTTTGCAGCTATAGTTTATGATGTTATTTAAATATACATGTGAATACATAACAGAGTATTAATTCTATCCATAACGTTTAGTGTCATATTAGTCCAAAAGTGATTTGAATATCTCTTCAGTGAGATTATTTTTAAATAAAACACTGACACTAGATCACTGAATGCATAGTTATTATTTGTTACATTCTTCCCCAATTTTATGAGACTATAACATCATATATGTTTGTAAGCTGCTCTGTGGAGTGATTTTGGTCTCCTATTGATTTGCCTTTGCGAAGTAAAGCAGTAATAACTTGAGGTGAATGATATCAGTAATGAATTTCCTTCTCTATATGTCGAATATCAAATGAAATCAAGACCATTTAGTACTTATCAAAATATTTCTTTGTGAGTTGCTATCCTGAAGTATGCCTCACTAATCTGGAAACATGACCGAAGGATTCTACTAATTTTCCTCGTTGTTGTATTACTTCACAGACTGCTAGAGTCTTGGTTTGAAGTATAGGAATAGAGGGATACTACTGAATCAATTGGCTCAGCTCTATCTATTATGGACCAGTGGCCTTCTAATATTTTGTTCACACTTTCTCATTTGGAAGTAAAACAATTCTTCTAGATTGATTCTCTGACTTATTTTGGCTTTTGTTTGTCATTAATGGCACAGGTTTGGAAGAACACGGGGATCGTTACAGGCACTCTTATGATAGCAAGTTATATGGACCATATGATGCTAAAGTTAGTGTTGGAACAAATATCTTTCACCGATATGTATAAGGAGATCACTCTCTTGCTGTTTCATATTGCACCTTTCAATGGTTATAGCCATATAGGAGGTGTAATATTTTGTATACTTTCTGTCTTCTTGAAGAGAAACTCTCTTCTGTAAGTGGAATGGATTCACATATCATTATTAATAGTTTTCTTTCATTTTTCCAATTAATAAAGGGATGCAACTTTGCTGCCAACAACTATGAGTTTACATTTTCAGCTTTTGCTCTTTTGCACCAACAAATGTTATATCAATGCAATACTTTTAGAATCTGTACAAATAAGTAAGTCTTACCAACGTAACAATGTAATTTTTATCCCACATAATATGAAGCATAACATTGTATCATGTAACTAGGGCAATTTAGCTAAAAGTGACAAAAGAGTTTTGAAATGAGGTATAGGTGACTCAAATTTTAAAAATTGAGTGTAGGTGACAATTATTTTATTAGTGATTAAGAAAGTTGGAAAAGTTTGAGAATAACCCACAAGATTTTTTATTTATCTTTTGATCCTAGTAAAACATAATATTATTAGAAATAGAGGAGAAAAATGCATGTTTTCTCTCTCTTCTCATTATTATTTTTTTCTCTCTTCGCCATTTTTCTTGTACATTGTTGTTGCTACTTTATTCATCATCTTGTGCTTCATTATCATCATCTTCTTCTTTATTATCATCATCTTCTCCTTTTTGTTTGCCATTGTTGTTGTTGTTACCGCTACTGCTGCTACTTGACCAATTTTTTAGGTTAAATTTAGTTTCATACATCACTTTGGCATTACTTCATAGGCGACGTTGTTAAGTAAAATTATGATTTTTAGTTGAATTTCTCATCTGGGTACAATACTAATTTTTTTTGAAACAATGGATAGAACCCAAATATGAACCCAACAAAAGATTCATCTATTTCAATAGATGACCCATCTATTGCGACAGATGAGTTATCTGTTGCAATGGAACACTCATATGTTGGAATCATGTTTATAGTTCTATAGTGTTGTAACATGAATCGAATAGATGGGTCATCTTTTTTAATAGATGAGTTTTCTGTTGCAATAGATGAGTCATCTGTTGAGATAGATTACTCACCTATTGCAATAGAACCTGAAGTTGACTTTAATAGATGTGTCATCTGTTGCAATAGGTGAGAAATCTATTGCAATAGGTTAGAGATCTTTTGCAGTAGGTGACTCATCTGTTGGGATCAACTTCAAAGGTTTTGTATTACATCCCAAAAGGTGAGTCATCTATTGCAACAGATGTATAACCTATTGCAACATATGAGTCACTTGTTCCAATAGATGACTCATCTATTGGAATCAACTTTAGGTTCTATGGTACTGTAACATAAATTACCAACAATTTAAGTCATCTGTTGCAACATATTATTCACCTATTGCAATAGATTACTCATCTATTGGGGTTCATGTTACAACACTATAAAATCACTATTAATTTTATAAGGATGTCATTATTAACTTTTTTTTTAACAAATGTCTTTATTTAGGTACCACTAATGAAGGGATCAATAGCAATAGGGGTGAATTGTCATGGTGAATAGATCGAGAAAAGAAATTGATATGTATGGCATTGGAAGGAGGGTGAAGTTCTAGAGATGATAGCTATGAAAGTCCAAAGTGATGTTTCGTATGATGATTCTGTGAACTTAATCATAATCTAGCATGGACTGAATTGTCAACTGGAAGAACTCATCATTAGCTCTTTGAAAATCAGAAGGTACTACCTTTTAAGATAACTGATCAAGTTCGGTTGTGTGCTTATCTTAGTGATTCTGCTAGTCCAGTGTTAAGGGTGTATGCGGTTGAAAAATCGAGAGAGAATAAGAACTAGAATGTAGAAGAAGAACAATAAAAACATATCTTTGATGATAAGATGGATGATCTAGATATGAATATTCCTGAAGATGATCAAACACCTACGTCCATTGTTGCGAGCAATACGGTGGACAGCTCTTCTCAATCAACATAGTTGGGCAATTGTCAAGATGACGAGACTGACTTTTACAAGGGAATATCATTCAAGGATAAGAAAGATCTATCTACTTATTTGTTTATTGCTTGCTTAAAAAAGATTTCATACTAAAGAAGGTGATTAATTTGAGCAAAGTCTTTTCCTTCAGATGTGCTAATTCAAACTGCAAGCAGTGGTTGAGGGCTGTAAAATACTTAAGTTCTGATAGATTCATCATTAATGTTTATAAAAAGTATCACACATGTGGTTCAGAGCATATTATGGGCCATAATGCGACAGAGGTCCTCAGTCAATATTTTTAGAATAAATTTACCAATGGTAAAGGCCCTTCTACAAGTGATATGGCCAATCAACTCCTTATAAAATTGGGTGTAACAATCAGTTATAGGAAGATATATACGACCATGGGGATTTCCAAAAACTTGGTTAGGGCAAAACATGAGCACGGGTATGCAGTCCCCGATGCCTACCATTACATGCTTGAGTTCGCAAATCCTAGAAGTAAGATAGTGTTGCATGTTGATGAAAAAAAAGGTTTAAGTACTTTTTCATATACTATTGTGCTTGGATTCTTGGTTTTCAACATTTGAGAAAAGTTATAGCCATCTACGGGACCTTCTTGAGGAGAAAGTATAATGGAGTTTTGATAGTGGCAGTGGCATAAGATGCAGAGTCACATCTTTGTTGTGCTTGGATTCTTGGTTTTCAACATTTGAGAAAAGTCGTAGCCATCTACGGGACCTTCTTGAGGAGAAAGTATAATGGAGTTTTGCTAGTGGCAGTGGCACAAGATGCAGAGAGTCAAATCTTTCCTGTCACTTTTTTGTGTAGCAAAAAAGGAATGTGTGCCTCACATGGATATTTTTTTTGAAAAATGTCAAGTTGCATCAATGATATCAAAGAGTTGTGTTTTATTTTGGATAGGCATCCAAGTATCCCAAAGATGGGTTTAATTTTCTACACTTCAGCTCACTTTGGTTGTTGCATGAGTCATCTTGGAGATAATATTCGAAAAAACTTTCACAATGAACATGACCTTTTTTTATAAAGCAGCAAAAGCATATAATAGAGATGAGTTTTTTGACCATTTCAATCAAATAATGGATATGCATCCCAAGGCAGCAAATCAGCTCGTAAGTGTCGACTTTGAGAGATGGAGTCGGACATTCTTTATGGAAAATAGACATATTCTTATGAATTTAATGTCTTGTTTGAGTTACAAGTTTAGTATGATATCGTACTAAGTGATTATTTTGTATAAATATAATATTATGACGTCAAACATAGTTGAATAAGTGAATTCTTAGTTTGGCATTGAAAAAGAATTTCCCATTGTGGCGCTATTTGATGAAATAAACAAGAAGTATGGCAAATTATTTCGTGAAAGGTGTATGCAGTTCGCGAACGTAGGAACCAGATTTGTTCTAAAAGTTGAAAAATAAATATCAATAAATGTTAGTTTGGGGAATAGGTTATTTACTCATCAAATAGCATATTACAAGTTCAATATCAATGGTCATGGTGATGTTGCCACGGTCAATCTTCAAACAAGATCTTTTACGTGTAGAGTTTTTGGCCTGGACAAGATATCCTGTCCACATGCTATGGCAGCGCTTTAAGCCCAATACAGTGCACAATATGGAACTAAAATTCATGAGTGCTTAGCTCCATATTATTTGGTTGAAAGATATATAATGGCATAAAGTGAGAATATTCATCTTGTGCTTCCCGAAGAATATTGGGTTATTCCTATAGAGCTATTGGGGACATTAATATCTCATCTATATATTGACATATCCACTATCAAACTGGAAATAAAGCAATATAAGAGAAGGCGTGAAGTCGGAGAATCATTTACTTTAAGAAAAAATAAGTGCTCCATATGTAAGAACGCTGGCCACAAAAGAAATACAAGTCCGAATTGTAATCCACCATGATCGTTGTAATAGCAAAACTTGTGTTGTTGTTCGTTATGGACTTTGATATTTTTAACTCATTTTCATGAACGGAAATGTTATTATTTATTATATAAAATATCCTTTTTATTAACTTGTTCATTGATAAAAAGAGGCAACACAGGAACTAAATACAACAGACCACAAAATTATTTTTAGCAGATTGCCCATCTATTGTAACAGATGGACATTTGCGGGAAGAACACAATTAAATTCATCAAACTGGAATGTGTTTCTCCAACAGATGACCAATCTATGCAACAGATGAGTAATTATTTTGAACAACACAATACAGTTCTTTCTATAAACCCAATAGATGGCCAATCTATTTCAATAAATAGTTCATCTGTTGAAAGAAATCAAAACTCTTGTTATTGTTATTGGATTCAAAATTGTTCCTTACCTACAACCGTTGATATATTTGTTGAGAGGAAAAAATATACAAAATAAAAATTAAATAATAGTTAAAAGGTCAAATTTGACCAAACATAAATTTTTTATTAAACAAAAATAATACATTAGGTAGGTAGATCCGATATAGAAAAACATGCACTAAAAGATAAAACATAACCTTATTATTATTATTATTATTATTATTATTATTATTATTATTATTATTATTCTCAGTCAGCCAATCATCATTCGGCAGCAGCAGGGCCCTCCTCAGCCTGCGAATCTCTCGGAGCATTCTTGCTCTCATGACATTCGACTCCTACTAAAATTCATTAACCTACCTCTGAAGTTCTCGCATGGTGTCGCGCAGAATAGTAATATCATAAACAGGATCAATCATATCTAGAACACATATAAATGGACAAAAATGTAAACACAAAAGTAAAGAAAGGTGTCTGAATGTAATACAACGTATAATACAAACTAGTATATTTAACAAAAAAAAATTACCTCAATGAGAAATGAATATCCTCTTTGAAGAGAAGTGGTTGAAGATGTAATATTAAAGACAAAATGCAAGAAATAAATAAAGTGGAGTAGAATGAACAAGTATGGAGGGACCTATTTATAGAGGATTGAATCTGAATGTGGTAGTCAAAAAATTCATGATTGTTCACCTCCATTTTATTAATTACATCCAAACAGGTGAATTTTTTATTACTGTGAAAAGTCATGACTTAATTAAATCAAGCTGGTGACTTTTGGATTATTGTGATAAGTCTTGACTCTTTAACATCTTAATGTTAATTAGTTCTTAAAATTAAATAATCATTTTTTTCAATTAAATTATCAAAGACTTTTCACTTTTTTAATAACTGTTTCTTTTAATAATATTCATTTTTATTGAGTTGTGGCAACATATGGGCCATCTGTGGAAATAAATTTTCCATTTATTGCAATAAATGGTCCATCTGTTGCAACAAATGATCCATCTGTGCAACAGATGATCCATCTATTACAATCGATAGGTTGTCTGATACAACAGATGGAACATCTATTGGGAGCCATCTTTTTTAATAACTCCTTATGCCTTAATTCAAACAGCTGACTTTTCGATTAATTAAATTTAAAAAACAGATTTAAAAACAAAAAAGGTGAAAAGTCATGACTTTTTTCCTATTTATTATTAACATAAGTTAATTAAAATTAAATAACCATTTTTTATGATTTAAAATGTGTTTAACATTTATTTTCTTATTATTTATTTATTAATCAATTTTCTTTATTAAATTATTGAAAAATCATGACTTTTTAGCCTTTCAATAACCCTTTTTTATTAATAACTTTCTTTAGTTAGTTTTTCCAAAAGATGGACCATCTATTGAAACAGATTAGTCATCTGTTCGAAGAACAAAAACCTGTGGCTAGAACTGTATTATGTTCTTCCAATAGATTTGTGCAATAGATGGTCCATCTGTTGCAACATATTGATTATTTATTGGTTGAACACAATGTTTTCTGGTGAAGTGTATTGTGTTCTTTCAGTCAATGTCCATCTGTTGCAACACATGGGTAATCTGCTGAATATATTTTTTGTAGTCTGTCGTATTTTGTTCCTGTTTGGTTACCTCTTTTTATTGGTGCACAAGCTATTAAAAACATATTTTATATATTAAATAATAACATTTACATCCCTAATAATGAGTTAAAATTTTCAAAGTCCATATCAAATAACAACACAAGTTTACTATTACAACGATCATGGTGCATTACATACGTAGCACTTGTTTTTTCTTGACGGGCATTTAGTTCTTTAACGTTCAAGATGGTTAGTCATTGAGCCTCCATAGTTTTGTACACTACTTTACGATGGGAACTAAAGATTAAACATTGTTTGACATTGATGGGGTAGGAAGAGTAAGGTGTGTGCAGATGGATGGATCCACTTTCATGCGTGAGAGTTATGTATTACTGGTCAAGTTATCGTGACAACACACATAAAGTACAATGATATTGTGAATACAACTTTTTACCACTTAGGCATTGATTCTTTAAACAAGATCATGGATTTTATAGTTAAGTTTGATAGGTACAAATTGAAAAGGCCGAAGGATTCCAAGAAGATAGTGTCGATTCCCTGTTACAATTTAATGAGAATTTTGCTTATGTTTATGCATCAGGTTCTACGAAGATATTAGTGTTTGATGGCATTATAGACATTCAATAGTGATTGGACCAATTTTAATGGTGAAACAGACATTGATAAGGCCTTCAAAGCCTCTCTCTACAGCAAATAATAATGGAAAACCAATAGAAATTTCCCTGGTCCAAATTTATATGAAAGGATTGCTCGAGGAGACTATTATACAACAGAAGGTGCTTGGGGGAATACCTCCGTGGAAAAAGGTAGATGGAGAAGACCATATATCATCTCAAACCTTGTTTAAAAAGAAACACAGTGTAGAAAGTAAGGAACTTCTAGCCAATCTGGCCAATGAAATTGACTTGAAAGATGAAAAAACTGAATGAGCTACAAATGTGAAAGTGTATCCAAAAATTAAAATTCGTCAGTCGTTGTTGAAAATAAAAATAGTAAAGTGGACTAGAGCTGGACATTTTGCTAGGGAACTGCGACTAGCTATCGTGGCCTGAATGAAGACCCACAAAGCACAGGATCAGAACTCTAAGGAATAAGCTTGCAAGCACCAAGAACTGGTAAGATTTTTAGTCAAGAATGAAACTTAAATTAATAACTCCGAAGTAAAAATAAGGGAAGCCAAGACATTAATTTTTGAAGTCTAACTAGCATTCCATGCCTTTTGTTTGTGGTTCTAATCAGGTCAATGGCAGTAGAAACAAAAGGATTTGAAGTTGGGCAGAAATCCCATACCTTATTGTTTCCACTACCTTTGACCTGACCAGAACCACAAGTAAAAGGCCTGAGATGCAAGTTTAGCTTCAGAATTTTCCACCTTGGCTTGATCCCTTATTTTTACTTCAGGAGTTGTTGGTTCAAATTTTGTTCCTGACTGTCCATCTTACTATCCTCGGTGCTCATAAAGCTGCAATCTTGGAATTCTAAACCTACGCTTTGTGGGTCATCACTTAGACCACACTAGCTAGTCGCAGTTCCCTAGCAAAGTGCACAACTCCAGTCCACTTCACCATTTTTCTTTTCAAAATCAACAGATGGATTTTCATTTTTGGATACACTTTCATTTTTTTAGTTTATTTGGTTTTTTCATTTTCCATGTCAATTTTATCGGCCAGATTCGCTACACATTCTTTGCTACCTTGTGCTTCTTTTCTAATAAGGTCAGAGTTAAGATATGGTCTTCAGCATCTCCCCTTTTCCTTACAGATATTCTCCCAAGCACTTTCTGCTGTATAAGCGTCACCCCAAGCAACCCAGCAATATAAATTTGGACCAGGGCAATAATTATATTGATTTACATTCTTGGTTAATGAAGTGCGAGGGTTTGTAGGCCTTTTAAAGTCCATTGAACCCTTAAAATTAGTCCAATCACTATTGAATCTGATGCAATCCAAATTAGCATCAAAATTGATAAAATCAGGCTTCGGAGGCCTTCCAAAGAGTTCTTATCAAAGGCTTTCAAACTTAAAAAGTGTGATGGAATATCATCAAAAGATTTGGATTCAAGGTTGAATCCCCTTCAAGAAGGTGAGAATGATACAATCCAAATTGGCATCAACACTTTTGAGCATATAATTCTAGGCCAACACAAGGGAGTCCAAGCCATGACCACCTCGAGGATTCAAAGACATGTTTGGAGTACCCTTTTTAAGCCCCCACTAGAATAATATCATGTATGGATGATAGCTTGGAGCATGGGAGAAGCTATATTTGATGATGTCATCCTCGAAAACATTGAGCGACGACGTGTTTGGATGACCTCTTGGGCTTTGAGGGTGCATATGTACCAATTGCATTATTTTGGGGCTCTTGGGTCACTTTTGGGCCCAAGTTGCATTTAAAGACGCTTTTGGTCCCAGGTTATAATAAAGGTCTTTTGGCCTATAAATAGCTAGGACCCTTTTCATTTTAGGCTTAGTTGATGAATGATGATTTAAGTTGATACTTGAGAGTGTTTTTACGTAAACTTGTTAGGAGTTTCATTGATTCGTGAGAAATGTGGGTGCTCGGGAATTCGTTCTCATTTTTGTCCTCATAAGAGGTTGGTGTTTTTGATAATTAATAGGAAGGTCTTAGGGTTTAATACACCCTTTGGCTGTCCTCTCATTATCGATTTATGTTAATCTATCTATCTTTTACTTTATCGTTTAATTTCTTCATTTTCTTATTTTTGCAATTTCATATTTAGTAAATTTTCTTTGTTTTTGTGTCATTTTTATTTTCATAGTTTCATCTCGTATTATTTGGTATTAAAGTTGAGCTTGATTTCATTTCTACGAAGTCAATCTTGGGTTTGTTATCTTGAAAATCACATAAAAGTGTCAAAAATTGAAAATTCCAAAAAAGTTCTATTCCCATTTTTGACCCTAGGTTAAAATTAGAGTTATTTATTTTATGTTTTTTTTTTGTGTTTATAGTGTTAGATTTATGCTCTTTAACACTATAGGAGCCTAGGGTTCGAATTTGAGCTAAATCAAAGTTGCTTTGAGTCATCCACCATTGTTGAGCTTGAGTTGAAGAAACTTAAAGGTGGGTTCTCAAATTTGGAAGGTTTTTGTTGAGATTTTGGTCTTGAGAATGTGTTATTTGTGTGTGGGAGGTTTATATGAGCTTGGGGTTTTAATTTAATCAAATTACGAGGTTATTTTCTTGAGTTTCAGTTTTGAATATTCTTGGTAGTCTGAATGACCTTCAAACATTGTTGAAGAAGAACATTCAAAATTAGTGTGTTTGATCAAAAAAGGGAAGTGAGAGAAGGTGTGGTGCTTGTTTATTCAAAAGTAATATTCCATGTCTTTGAAAGAAAGAAAGAATCAAAAAGCATAAAAAAGAAATATTCTCAAGGAAGAGACAAAAACAAAAGTACAAGGGGGGGCCACAAGAAATTCAAAAGCTTGTTATGCTTGAAAGCTTATTTGAACAAAGCCAAAACCTTGTATTTTTTTTGTCCATAGAGGCCCCAACAACACCAATTGAACCTACTTCAAAAATCCATTGGTTAAGTTTTATTTCTTTGTTGAGTCATCCATTACCATGTCCCCGAGAGTTAAGGTTCAACCTATTCTAAGTCGGGCTCAATTTGATACTCTTTGGGAAGACCTCATGGGTTTGAGGCAAGATATAACAAGCATGAACAAGAAGTTGTCCAAAGTTGAAGGGAAAATGATGAATCTAGACGGAAGAATGGTGAGTGAGGAAGGAAATCATAATTCTTCAAATCCTACTCCTCCAACCCCACCACATGTATCTCAACCACTACAATTCCACCAACAAATACCCAAACCCTTCCCCTAGCTCCCTAAAACCAAGAGTCAAACTACCTAGGGAACCAAAGGCCACTCCTAATATAATGTAACAAAGACAATTCAAACAATGAGCCTTTGTTTCTCACTAATCAAGATACTAGCAATTTGCTTAGTATCATTTCTCCTCTTGTGCAGGATCATGAAAAATCACCTTCAAAGGAGAAGACAATGAGAATGCCTCACAAACATATGCTTGAAGGTCACACAGAGTTCTTGTCAAAGGCTTCCAAACATGAGAAGTGTGATGGACTATCATCAAAAGATTTGGATTCGACATCAAATCCTCTTCAATAAGGTGAGGATGATATAATCCAAATTAGCATCAACTCTTTTGAGCATATAATTCTAGGACAACACAAAGGAGTCCAAGACATGACCACCTCGAGAACAATATCATATGTGGATAATATCTTAGAGTGTGGGAGAAGCTACATTTGATGATGTCATCCACACAAGCATTGAATGACGATGTGTTTGGATGATTGCTTGGTCTTCGAGAGTCTATATGCACCAATTTCATTGTTTTAGGGATCTTGGGTTACTTTTGGGCCCAAGTTGCATTTAAGGTAACTTTTGGGCCTAAGTTGTAATAAAGGCCTTTCATCCTATATAGCTTGGAACCTTTTCATTTTAGACTTTATTGATGAATGGTGATTTAAGTTGACAGTTGAGAGCGTTTTTATGGAAATATTTTGGGAGTTTCATTGATTCGTGAGAAACGTGGGTGCTTAAAAATCCATTCCCGTTTGTGTCCTCGTAAGAGGTTGGTGTTGTTGGTAATTTATAAGAGGGTCTTAGGGTTTAATATACCCTTTGGTTGTCCTCTAGCTATCTATTTATGTCAATCTATCTATCTTTTACTTTATCGTTCCATTTCTTTGTTTTCTTATTTTTGTGATTTTGTATTTAGTGTGTTTCCTTTATTTTTATGTCGTTTTTGTTTTCATATTTTCATCTTGTATCATTTGGTATCAGAGCTTAGCTTGATTTCATTCCTATAAAGTCAATCTTGGGTTTGTTATCTTGAAAATCACAAAAAAAAGTGTCAAAAATCAAAAATTTCAAAAAAGTACTATTCTGATTTTTAACCCTTGGTCAAAATTTGAGTTATTGATTTTTTTTTTTTTGTGTTTCTAGTGTTAGATTTGTGCTTTTTAATACTATAGGAGTCTAAGGTTCGAATTTGAGCTAAATTAGAGTTGATTTGAGTTATCCACCATTGTTGAGCTTGAGTTGAAGAAACTTAATGGTGGGTTCTCGAATTTGGAAGGTTGTTGTTGAGATTTTGATCTTGAAAATGTGTTATTTTTGTTTGGGGAGGTTGACGTGAGCTTGGGGTTCAAATTTCATCGAATTACGAGGTAATTTACTTGAGGGTCGATTTTAAATGTTCTTACTGTTCTAAATGATCTTCATACATTATTGAAGAAGAATTAGTTTGTTTGATCCAAAAAGGGAAGTGAGAGAAGGTGTGGTCCTTGTTTATTCCAAAGGAATATTCCATGTCTTCCAATGAAAGAAACGATCAAAAAGTATCAAAAAGGAATACTCTTTAGGAAGAGACAAAAACAAAATTACAAGGGGGAACTACAAGAAATTCAAAAGCTTCTTGAGCTTGAAAGCTTACTTGAACAATCCAAAATCCTAGTATTTTTCTCGTACAAAGATTCCCCAACAACACCAATTCAACCAACTTTAAAACTCCATTGCTCAAGTTTTTTTTTCTTAGTTGAGTCGTCCATTACCATGGTCCCGGGAGTTAAGGTTCAACCCATTCTAAGCTGGGCCCAATTTGATACTCTTTGATAAGCCCTCATGGGTTTGCGGCAAGATATAACAAGCATGAACGAGAAGTTGTCCAAAGTTAAAGGGAAAATGATGAATCTCGACCGAAGAATGGTGAGTGTGGAAGGAAATCATAATTCTTCAAATCCTACTCCTCCAACTCCACCACATGTATCGCGACCGCTATAATTTCACCAATAAACACCCCAAACCCTTCCCCAAGATCCCCAAAACCAAGTGCCAAACTACCCCGAGCACCAAAGGCCTCTCCTAATCCAATGTGACAAGACAATTCAATTATTAAGCCTTTGTCACTCACTAACAAAGATACTAGCATTTTGCCTAGTATCATTTCTCCTTTTGTACAGGATCATGAAATATCTCCTTCAAAGGAGAAGACAACGAGATTTCCCTATGAATATATGCTTGAAGGTCACACAGAGTTCGTATCAAAGGCTTCTATACTTGAGAAGTGTGATGGAAATCTATCAAAAGATTTTGATTTGAGGTCGAATCCTCTTTAAGAAGGTGAGGATGATATAATCTAAATTGGCATCAATGCTTTTAGCATAAAATTCTAGGCCAAAAAAATGGAGTCCAAGCTATGACCACCTCAAGGATTCAAAGACATGTTTGGAGTACACTTTTTAAGCACCCATAAAAATAATATCATGTGTGGATGATAGCTTGGAGTCGGGATAAGCTATATTTGATGATGTCATCCATGGAAGCATTGAGCCACGACATGTTTTGATGTTTGCTTGGGCTTCGAGAGCGCATATACACAAATTGCATTATTTTTGGGCTCTTGGGTTACTTTTGGGCCCAAGTTGAATTTAGAGTCACTTTTGGGCCTAAGTTGCATTTAGGGTCACTTTTGGGTCCGAGTTGTAGTAAAGCCCTTTCGTCCTATAAATAGTTAGGACCCTTTTAATTATTGGCTTAGTTGGTGAATTATGATTTAAGTTGACACTGAAGAGTGTTTTTATGGAAACTTGTTAGGATTTTCATTGATTCATGAGAAACATGGGTGCTCGGGAATCCGTTCCCTTTGTGTCCTCGTTAGAGGTTGGTGTTGTTGGTAATTAATAGGAAGGTCTTATGGTTTAATATACCCTTTGGTTATCCCCTCGTTATCAAATTATATCAATCTATCTATCTTTTACTTTATCATTCCATTTCTTTATTTTCTTATTTTTGTGATTTCGTATTTAGTGTATTTCCTTTGTTTTTGTGTCATTTTCATTTTTGTATTTTCGTCCATATCATATTCTTTACACTGCCAGCAAACAATTGGTCCTTTCTCCTAACTTGACACGTAAACATTATCAAAAGTATCATTAAATTATAACACGGTATCGATACCACCTACTTGGTCCCTCGGCCTTATCAGTTCGAACCTATTAATCATAACTATAAAATTCAATATCTTGTTTGAATGATTAATACCTAATAGGTAATAAACTTCATTCAAAAAATCAGTGTACTCTATGTGTGTTTTCATGATAACGTGATAAGTAATACATGCCTCTCACATATGAAGTGGTTCCATCTGAAAGTAGCTTATTCCTCCAAACTCATTTTTACTCTAGCCTTTTATATTGGTCGGGCAAAAGTTGATACACTTTTACTTTCTTTTCTTTTGGGAGACATCTTTTATCTACAAACAAGAGAAAAACAAAAATAACATTACAATTGATGCCTGGATAGTTTTAAAAAAGGTTAATATATTTTAATAAAGGCATAACATAAAAAACCCTCTGTTGCAACAGGTGACCATCTGTTTTCAGAAGTCAAATAAGCCTTTCTGCTAGTTTGATTTCTTCCAACAGGTTCTCCATTTGTTGCAACAGAAGTGTATTCCAACAGTTGATTCATTAGTTGCAACAGATGGGGAACCTACTAGAAGACCGATACTGATTCATCAGTTGTAACACCAACACCGCCAACAACATCAACAACAAAGAAAAAAATAAGAAATAACCAACAAGGCTTTTTAAGTTCTCCCATCAGATGAATTTTTTTTGCATATTTTAATAAAAATAATGATTCATTCATTCAAGACTAAAAATACACCTTTTCTTCATTTTTCTCAATAAATAAGATATAGGTAATGGGTAAATAAATAAAAATAACAGATGCAAACAACTAATTTAAACAACCAATGTAAAAATATAATATTCATAATTTCAATTTTCATAATAGAAAACATGACAAATTTGATGAAACAAGCAAAGAAGAAGACGAGAAGGCAAGAATAATAACATAGAGCGCAAATCTAATAGTGGAGCATACCTGGATGTCAAAATTAAAGGAATCAAAAACACTAATTTCAGTCAAAAAAAGATATAGATTGATTGAGATCCAAAAGGATCTTAGGCAAAGGAGGGGAGAGAAAAAAAAAACATAGAGAAAAAGAGAGACGTTTGGAATTACCCTAAAGAGGAGAGAAGAGAAAATAGAGAGATGAATTATTTAATATGTGGTTAAAAAAGATCAAATGGGTATAAGTATTTATTAATAATTTATGAGGGTGAAACTCTTTGAGAAGAACAAGGAGAAGATGATGGTGACATTGAAAAGACAAGATAAAACAACTCAATGAGGTGATTTTTGAGTTATCCAACAAAAATTTTTACCACATAGTATTTTTTTATTTATTTTGGTCAGAAAATTGCTTTAAAATTAAAAGAAATAGATAAGTCATATGTTGTAACAAATGTTTACATCTGTTTGAAAAATTCAAACAGATCAGTTATCTATCACAATAAATAACATCTATTTGTTAATTTCCAATATATAATTTAGATGTTACAATAGATGTCATTATCTTTTTGATAATTTTCAACTGATAAGTCAGCTGTTGCAACATATGACATTATCTGTTGTATAATGACCAACAGATACATTATCTGTTGTAATAGGTTAAACATCTATTGTAATAGATGTCTATAATTATTTGATAATTTTCAATAGATGTGTCATTTTTTGCAATAGGTTAGTCCTCTATTTATTCATATCAAGCCATTATTTGAAATATCTAAATCAATTTAGCTAGAATTAGGGATGGGTTAATAGGGTCAACTACAATTTCAATTGATTGCGTTCGTCCTGACCTGAGTTGTCGACTGATCAATTTGATTTAAAACTATTTATATTAAATTATTAATTGAGATACCTAAATTGATTTATCTAGAATTAGGGATGGGTTGATTGGGTCAACTATAATTTCAATTGAGTCATTGCAATTGCATGTTATTAGTATTATGTTCATCCTGACCTGGGTTATTGACTGATCAATTATAGTTGAAATAATTTATATTAAATGATTATTTAAAATATATAAATTAATTTAGCTGAAATTAGGAATGGGTTGATAGGGTCAACCACAATTTCAATTGAGTCGTTGTAATCACATGATGCTGGTGTTACATTTACCCTGACCTAAGTTGTTAAATGATCAATTTGAGTTGAAATAATTCACATCAAACTATTATTTGAAATATCTAAATTGATTTAGCTAGAATTAAGGATGTGTTGATAGGTTCAACTACAATATCAATTAATTCATTATAATTGGATGTTGTTGGTATTGCATTCGTTATGACCTAAGTCATCAACTTATTAATTTAAGTTGAAATAATTTATATTAAATTATTATCTGAAATATCTAAATTAACTTAGCTCAAATTAGTGATGAGTTGATAGGGTCAACTGTAATTTCAATTGAGTCATTGCAATTGAATGATGTTAGTTGAAACATCAATTTCAATTGAGTCATTACAATTTTATATTATTGATATTGACTTGAGTCATCAATTGATCAATTTCAATTGAAACAATTCATATGAAATTATTTTTTGAAATATATAAATTTATTTAGCTAGAATTAGGGATGCATTGATAAGTTAAACTATAATTTCAATTGAGTCATTACAATTTTATATTATTGATATTGCGTTCGTCCTGACCTGAGTCATGGACTGATCAATTTGAGTTGAAACAATTCATATTAAATTATTATTTAAAATATCTATATTTATCTAGCTAGAATTAGGGATGCATTGATAGGTTAAACTACAATTTCAATTGAGTTATTGCAATTGGATGTTGTTGGTATTTACGTTCATCCTAATCCGAGTCATCAACTGATCAATTTAAGTTGAAATAATTCATATTAAATTATTATTTAAAATATTATTAAATTTCATTAATGTTTTAATTGAACTTAATACGGATTATTATGATGAAACAATTGAAGTTTATCTCTTTCAAAAAATTAATTAAGATCAATTCGGACCAAATTAACATTTTCAAAACTTATCATTCTTTTTCAAAATATAAATCAACCCATACAAATCATCCATTTACATGAAAAATGTTTTATCATTTCAAATCTCGAGTTCTTGCTTTTTTCTTTCTCTCCAAACAACAACTACTTAACATATTGCTTAACACTTCACAACATATGGATTTTCTTCCCATTTCCCACCACCTAGTGGTTACGTATGACTTCATTATTTCTTTTATCCATTGTTTTCTTTGTCTTCGCAGGGAATAAAGTTCCATAAGAGTTCTATATTTGTTATTTTTTTAATAAAAATTAGGTCTTTTTAGTTAATGATAAAAAAAAATACTTTTAGTTGTATTATCTTTGAGAATGGATTAACAATTTTGATTTTTGATGCTAAAAATGTAGGAAGAACTTGACAAAACCCTAGTTTTTATTGTAATATTCCATTGACTATCGTGGTATTGTTAGATAGTGTTAGTAGTGGTGTTGGTGGTATTATTGGTGGTGTTGGTGATGGTGTTTGCGATCTTGTTAATGGATTTGGTGGGGGTGGTGGTGGTCTTGGTAGTGGTGTTGATGGTGTTGGTGGTGGTGTTAGTGGCATTGAGGTTGGTGTTGGTGGTAGTGTTTGTATTGGTGGTGTGGTGGTGGTGTTGTTAGTAGTATTGGTTTTGGTATTGGTGGTGTTGGTGGTGATATTAGTGGTGGTGGTAGTAGTGTTGGTGATGGTGCTGGTATTGGTGGCATTGGTGCTGCTCTTGGTGGTGGTGTTGGTATTGGTGGCATTGGTTGATGTATTGGTGGTAGTTTTTGTGGTGGTGTTTGTATTGGTGGCATTGGTGGTGGTGTTGGCGGTTGTGTTGGTGTTTGTGGCATTGGTGATGGTGGTTCATCTGTTGCAACAGATAGAACATCTGTTGTGAGATATTAACATAGGTCTTCAAACAGATTCCCCATCTATTGCAACAAATATTTCAATTGTTGGAATAAGATAAACTAGTAGAAAGACTGTTTTGATCTCATCCATTAGGTTATTAATCTGTTACAACAGGTTATGCATCTGTCATAATAGATAATTCATCTGTTCCAACTGATGGGTTATTGGTTGGAATAATTTTTTGTAATGTGGCGTATAAATTTTTTAAAAATTTGTCATACCTTCTTTTTTTTTTTTAAAATTATGCAGGCATCATTGTAATATATTTTTTGTTTTTTTGTTGTTTGTAGTTAAAACATATTTCGCAAAAGAAAAGAAACTGAAAGTGGATCAACTTCTAACCACCTAACAAAAAAGACTAACGTATAGATGGATTAGGAGGAACTTCCTGAACTATCTCAGTCAGGAAAAAGTAAAGCTGCGGAAAGTAACGAAAATGATGTTGAGGGAGGTGGAGAAGGGTATGTAAAGGCTGGTGAGGAAAATAAAAGTGAGGAGGAAAAAGAAAAAGACAAACAAGAAGAGGAGGAAAAAGAAAGTGAGAAAAATGATGATAATCAACATGATAATAATGCATCTCCTATGGGGCGTAAATTAAGATCAAAATCCCAGCATGATTCTATCAAAACTATTAGTATTATTGGTTTCAAATTGAGATGCCGATAGATAACCCAGCAGAACAAACTATGATTCTGTAATTAAATCTCTGTTGGGGAAACCTTTTGATGAATTTAAGAATACTATGAAGAAGGAAAAAGTAGATGAATTTTTTAAGAAGAGCTGCTTTGGACACTTTCTTGAGCTTCCTGAGGACAACAATGCCCCTTTCCAATTGATCATGGTATATGATCTTCTCAAGCACATGATCAAGTATGCGGGGGATGATAAAGATTTGAAGGAGGAGGGAAAAAAGATGGATAAAATCTGGATCAATTGTTGTGGCATGCCGGTTTGTTCTGGCATGAAAGAGTTTGCCATAGTGACAAACTTGAGATGCGATCATCCAAGAAAACCTCTCATCAAGGAAATACCCCATAAAAAATTCCAAGGCAAGCAGGACAACCAAACCAACACCATTAAATAAAGGTAAGTTGTTGTCCAATATATCACCCACCAAAACCAACAAATGCAAGAAAAAAATAGATGGCTTGTTGGACATTGCTGGATGTGTCTACCAAGCCACGATGTTTTTAGAACATCTCAAGAATAAAGCCACACCAAAAAAATACAAGGAGCAATTATACTTAGTTTGGTTTGTCTATTTCGTTATATTGGCAAGAGACGTCAACAAAGTCATAGAAGATGATTTGTTGGAGCTAGCTGAGGATCTTAAGAAATTCAATAATTATCCCTGGGGATATGAAAACTACAAGTTAATTGTCAAATATTTATGGACCAAGCTATCCCCAAAGACGATCACCTAGTACGACTTTCCTTGGGCTTTTATAGTAAATTTAATAACTATTTGTATACTCTTCCAATAGTTTATATTGAATAATTATTATGACTGTTTTTGGTTTACTTTCTGTTTACAATTATTAGGCTTGGGCATTTGGAGCCATTCCTCCCCTTCGAAAGTAGGTCAAGGATTGCCCAGATAAGGTTACTCATCCAAGGATCCTTAGGTGGTTGCCTGCAAAGAGCAACACAAGAATTAAGGAGGTTAATCTCTTTAACCCTCCGAATTATGCAGTTAGTCTTCTTTTAAGTAAAATAATTTTACTTAAAGAAAGATATTAAAATATATGATTCATATGTTGCAACAGATTGGTAATCTATTGCAATTTATCTTAACAAATTTCCCATTTGGTGCAACAGATTAGTAATCTATTGCGACAAATAAGTCATTTTTCACAACATATTACCTATCTGTTGCTTTGGTTCTCTGAACTTGCCTTAATAGATTACCCATCTACTGCAACTTATGCAACAAATAGGTAATCTGATCCAATAGATGGTTAATATGTAGCCATATATGAATCATATATTGCACCATAAAACTCATCTATTGCATAAGTTGTCTTTGTTAACATATTACCCAACTGACTACAAATTATTATTTGATTTAAAAGTATCTACCCCTTTTTAGGCTGTGCATCCATGAATCGTACCCACTCAACAAGAGTTAGAGATGACTTCTTGTAATGCCCTGAACTTTTTCTAGCTTTAATTCGTTCATAGAATATTAAAGGATGCCTTCCAATATGATTAATATATTTGTTCCTAATAGAATTTTCTAGAATTCAACTTTTCATTGTGTGGGAAATTAAATAAGCTTTCCAACGATACCAAATTTTTTAAAATTCGACACTCGATGAAGAAGTTAGAGCATTTTTAAGTTGACAGCATGCCAACTGGGCGGTCACTATGTCGCGGTGAAGGACAATTTCATAATTATCACTTCCCAGTGGACCACCACGATTTAGGCATATCACAACGAGGTTCAAATTCCTAATTGTCAATTTCCAGTGGACCTCCGCGATATTGGCGCATTGCAGAGAGGTCCATTTTACCAATTGTCGAATTCCAGTAGCCCAACGTGATAGTAGCGCGTCGCACCGAAGGACAAAATGGCATTTTTATAGGGCACCGCGATGGTGGCACATCGCGTTGAAGTTCCAGGTCCCATGTGTCAAAATTTAGTGGGACAACGCGATAGCTCCACATTGTGGAGGACGCTAATTTTCCACTCATCAATTTTCAGTGAGCCACCGCGATAGTGGCACGTTGCGGTAGCCCGTTAAATTGGAATCCCAGTTTATTTTTTTTAGTTTTGTTTAGAAGTTAAAGGGGTATTGTGGACTTTTTTCTGCCCCCAATTCCGTCCAAACAGAAGATTTAGGGCTACTACAAGCATCTTATGATATATTTCTCAAGATTTTTCTCAACCAAAAACTCTAAGCTTCAAGTATCAACCTCAAGAATCCAAAGATTCCACCATCCTTTTTTCAAATTAATTCAAGATTCAAGATTCCCAACACAAGAATTCCAAGAACCATCATCCAAGAGCAAAAATAAAGTCTCAAAAGCAAGGATGTTCATCTAGTTCATCATCCAAGGTATGTGGGGTTTGAACAAGGACAAATCTTTCATTCTTGTGCCCAAAAACTTGAATTTTATTTAAGATTGCATGATTTTCAAGTTGGGGTTTATACCAAAAGCATCTTGTTTTAAGTTTATGAAGATATAAGTTATTTAAGCCTTGAATTGCATGTTTATCCAACCTATTTATGCTTTGAATTGAGGATTTATATCATGAATTGTACATCCCTATTGTGAATTGATATTTTCAAGTCTTTTCAAGATATTTGTTGAGAATTAAGCTTCATTATGAAATTATGATCATTTAAGTACATATGCTTTAAACCCAAGTATGAATTTTGATTTTTCATGAAGAGTATATTATTAGCATGCTTTAATAAGAAAGCATCCATATTTTATAGAAAGATTGATCTTTCGAACCTAAGCTAAGATAGGAATCCACATTATTTATTATGTAAAGCAAAGAGAAGTATAATTGGTTTTCATTATAAACCCTTGTGCTGTTTTAAGGTGGATTTCCTAAAAGTTCTGAGCAATAAGTATAGGAGTAGTATTTAGCACCAAGTTGGGTATGATTCCAAGGTCTCATGCCCTAGAACTATGAGCCACCATAGGTTCTAAATGCCTATAGTGGGCTAAGATAGTGATCACTAAAGTTAAGGTTCTACTTCAATAGCAAGGGTAGGAAAGCTCTCCCCAACATGGACAAGACGTTGGACTCCATGTCAGATCACATGGTTCATGCCAGTTAGAAGAAACTCGCTAAGTCCTAAAGTTTCAAGATTTTCAAAGCTCCCAAAACGTCTAAGTTTCAAAAGAAAAGAGTGATAGAAAAGTTTTTATAAGACTAAGTGTTAAGACTTACTAGATTTTACAAGTATGATTTATTATACATGATTTTATATTTTTATATTTTAGATAATCAAGCTTATGTGAGTCTTATACATCCACATGCATTTACTTTCTAGTTATGATGATGTTTACTTATGCATTACACCCCCATATACTTTGTACATCCTCAAAGTGCTGATCCACATATATGTTTATATGCTACATTGTCTTATAATGTAGGTTCAGGTGCTTAGTATCAACATCGTGAGTAGTTCGAGCATTTCTATCTACGGTCCCATAGTTGGTGAGTCCTCATGATTCAAGTGCCAACTTCTTTAGATTTAAAACTTTCATAGCAATTTAGTCATCATTTTTAGTTTAGCTCGAGTTAGTTGGGGGCCTGTCCCAATGGATCTCTAGTTCTCTAGTAGTAGAGGCTTGTTGGACTATGAGTTTAATTACAGACTTTCAATATTTGTTATTCAGATAGTATCTACAGTTTATTCAGTTTTTGGTGTAATACAACATTATTTCTTGATTAGATTATTTTAAAGTAAGGTTCAGATCTAATAGAAGGCTCAAAGGGTTAGCTTGGGGCTACTTGTAGCCTTGAGCACCGTGTAACATCTCGAGTTTAGATTTTGGGGCATTACAAACTTGGTATCAGAGCCTAAAGTTTAAAGTGTACTAGGGAGTTGGACAAGCCGTATTACATAGAGTCTTGATCATCGGTGTGAAGCGTGCCACTTCTATGTGCAAGAGGCTATGGAGAATTGTAGGAAAGTCCTCTCTTTCTTTCATAATCTATTGTGCTTACAACTATCTTTATCTGACATTAATTCATGCTCTTTCATGATAGAATATGCCTCCTCCCAGAGTAAATTCCCATAGAAATGATAACCAACCACTTTAGCCATAGATTCTTTGAATGAAAATATGTCACATACAGAGTTTTGGGCTGCCTTTTAGGCACTAGCCCAAGCTGTGACAGCTAATATTCATGGAAACCGTCAGGCTGCAGTCCCACCTAAGCAGGATAGGGACTTAGCTACAGCCAGAATCTAAGATTTTATGAGGATGAACCCACCAGAACTCTTTGGGTTGAATGCAGATAAGGACCCACAACTTTATCTAGATGAGGTAAAGAAGATCACCTGAATTATGTATGTTTTTGAAGAATAGAGTGTAGAATTAGCATTCTACAGGCTGAAAGATGTTGCATATGATTGGGTGGTAATGTGGAAGAAAAGCAGAAGAGAGAATGCAGCTCCAATGACTTGGCAGATGTTTCAGGATGCATTCTTAGATAAGTTTTTCCCACGCAAGATGAGGGAAGCTAAGATAGAAGAGTTCATGAACTTGAGATAGGGCTAAATGACTGTGAAAGAGTATTTCCTCAAGTTCAACCAGTTGTCTAAGTATGCCCCTTAACTGATGGCTGACCCTAGGTCAAACATGAGTAAGTTTGTGACTGGTGTATCCGGGTTGGTAGTTAAGGAGTGTAGGACTGCTATGCTCATTAGAGACATAGATCTTCCTAGATTGATGATGCACGCTCAGCAGATTAAGGCAGAAAAGGGGAAGGAAAGAGAGAGAGCAAATAAGAAGGCTAGAATAAGATAATTTGAGTATGTCAGTCAAGGTGTGCAAGGGAAAATTGCTCACAGTTTCAGAGTTGTCTGCCATTGACAGCACCATCTTCATCTAGTGCTCTCACTCCCAGAGGTTGACAAGAGTAGTGGGGTTAGTTTTCTATGTCCAGGTCCCAAAAGAGTATGAGTGGTAAGACTAATTATCCTCCATGTGCTAAGTGTAGTAGAATTCATCCTGGTGAGTGCTTGGCTGGACAAAAGGGTTGTTTTAGTTATGGCAAGTTAGGTCATGAAATTAGAGAGTGGGCATATACTAAGTAGGGAAACAGAGATGTTTGTCCTCAGACATGGGCTACCAGTGCACCAGCTCCTGCAGCTCACTCAACCCTTCCTCAAGGCGCATCATCTAGTATTGGTGGTGTCCAGTGCCAGAATTGGTTCTATTCTTTACCATCCCTCTTGGAGCAGGAGATCTCCCCAAATGTTGTTACTGGTACGCTTTGTGTCTTCACTTTTTATGTTTATATGTTGTTAGACCCTGAGTCGAGTTTCTCTTATGTGACCCGTTGGTTGCTATGAATTTTGAGATAAGTTATGAAAAGATCCCTGAGCCTTTCTTGGTTTCTACACCAGTAGGGGAATCAGTTATTGCCAAAAGGATTTATAGAAAGTGTCCCATTACTGTCCTTAATAAGATTATGTTAGCAGATTTGATAGATCTAGACATGATTGACTTTGACCTTATTCTTGGTGTGGATTGGCTCCATTCTTGTTATGCATCCATAGATTGTCACACTCGAGTGGTGAAGTTTTAGTTTCTCAATGAGCCGGCCCTTGAGCGGTTAGGTAATTCAGTGTCTCCCAAGAGTCATTTTATATCCTATCTTAAAATTAGAATGCTGATCTCTAAAGGGTGCATCTATTATCTAGTTTGAGTCAAAGACAATAAGTCTGAAACTCCAATAGTTTAGTCAGTCAGTATAGTTAATGAGTTTCCTGAATATTTGCTAGGGGTACCTCCCGATAGGGAAATAGAATTTGGAATTAATCTTCTTCCTGATACTCAGCCTATTTCCATTCCTCCATGTCGTATGGCTCCTGCCGAACTTAAGGAGTTGAAATAGCAATTCAAAGATCTTCTAGACAAAGGCGTCATAAGACCTAGTGTTTCTCCTTGGGGCGCTCCTATCCTATTCGTCCAAAAGAAAGATGGTTCTTTGCATATGTACATTAACTATCGTCAGTTGAATAAAGTCACAGTCAAGAACAAATATCCTCTTTCGAGAATTGATGACTTATTTTACCAAGTCCAAGGTGCAAGTTATTTCTCAAAGATAGACCTTAGATCCAGTTATCATCAACTTAAAGTAAGGGAATATGATATTTTGAAGACAACCTTCCAAACCCGCTATGGTCATTTTGAGTTTCTAGTTATGTCCTTTGGGCTAACCAATGCCGCAACATCTTTTATGGACTCGATGAACCGAGTGTTTAAACAATATCTGGATATGTTTTTCATAGTCTTTATCGATGATATTCTTGTCTACTCTTGTAGTGAGGATGATCATACAGACCACCTCCGAATTGTGTTATAAACTCTTAGAGATCACCATTTGTTTTCCAAATTTAGCAAATGTTAATTTTTGCTAAGGTTAGTTTCTTTCCTCGATCATGTTATTTCCATAGAGGGTATTAGAGTTGATCCTTAAAAGACAGAAGCTATAAGAAATTAGCCTAGACCTATCTCTCCATTACATATTAGGCATTTCATGGGTTTAGCTGGCTATTATAGATGTTTTGTTGAGGGGTTTCCATCCAATGCATCTCCTATGAACCGATTGACTCAGAAGAAGGTTAAGTTTCAGTGGTCAGACTCCTGCAAAAAATGTTTTCAGGGGTTGAAGACTCGACTCACTTCAGCCCCAATCTTAGCATTACCTAATGGTACGGATGGTTTTGTTGTGTATTATGATGCCTCTAGAGTTGGTTTGGGTTGTGTTTTGATGCAAAGAGGTAAGGTCATATCCTATGCCTCTAGGCAGCTTAAGCCTTATGAAAAGAATTACCCAACCCATGATCTTAAATTAGCTGTTGTGGTGTTTGCTTTGAAAATCTGGAGACACTACCTGTATGGTGTGTATGTTGATGTGTTCACGGACCACAAAAGTTTGCAATATGTGTTTACGTTGAGGCAATCAAATCTCCGTCAGAGAAGATGGTTAGAACTGCTAAAACATTATGACATAAGTGTGCTGTATAAGCTGGGCAAGGCCAATGTAGTGGCAGACTCCCTTAGTCGATTGTCTATGGTTAGTGTTGCTCATGTGGAGAATAATAAGAAATAGTTATCTCAGGAAGTGCAGCATTTGGGTAGGTTGGGTGTTAGATTGGTTGACTCGGCTGAGGGTACGTTTGGGTGCAGAGTAATGCAGTATCTTCCTTAGTTTCTGAGGTAAAAGAGAAACAATATCAGGATCCCATCTTGGTTAAGTTGAAGTAGTAGGTTAAAGACCAAAAGGTAGAGGTTTTCTCCTAAGGGGCAGATGGTGTCCTGAGATACCAGAGTAGATTGTATGCACCATGTATAGATGCGTTAAGACAGCGGATTATGGATGGGGTGCATGGTGCGCGATACTCTATTCATCTTGGTGCTACTAAAATGTACCAAGATTTGCAAGAAATTTATTAGTGGAGTGGTTTGAAGAAAGATATAATAGAGTTTGTAGCCAATTATGCAACTTGTCAACAGGTTAAGGTAGAGCACCAAAGGCCTGGTGGTGTTTTGTAAGAGTTCAGTATTCCTATATGGAAGTGGGAAGAGGTGAATATAGATTTTGTAATAGGGTTACCCCATTCGCTTTGTCATCATGATTCGATTTGAGTTATTGTGGACAGATTGACTAAGATAGTATATTTCTTGCTAGTTCATACATTCTATACAGCTGAGGATTATGCTAAGTTGTATATCTGAGAGTTAATCAGATTGCATGGAGTGCCCTTGTCCATTATCTCAGATAGGGGTACTCAGTTCACCTCTTAGTATTGAAAAGCTTTTCAAAAGGGTTTTGGTACCCAAGTTCATCTTAGTTCTGGTTTCCATCCTCAGACTGTTGGTCAAGTAGGAAGGACCATTCAGACTCTAAAAGATTAAGAGCGTGTATGGTTAATTTCAGAGGTGGTTAGGATGAGCATTTGCCTACAACAACAGTTATCATACTAGCATTCAGATGGCCCTATTTAAGGCACTTTATGGGAGGAGATATAGATCACCTATCGGATGGTTTAAAGTGGGTGAGGTAGCATTGTTAGGGCCAGATATGGTGTTAGAAGCTATTGAGAAAGTATAGTTGATTCAAGAAAGATTGAAAATAGCTCAGTCATCAGAAGTCGTATGCGGATGTAAAAAGAAGAGATATTGAGTTTGAAGTTGATGATTTAGTCTATTTAAAACTTTCACCCATGAAAGGGGCAAAGAGATTTGGCAAGAAAGGGAAACTTAGTCCCCGTTATATAGGTCCCTTTCGGATTTTAAGCCATGTTGGGAAGGTGGCATATGAGCTTGAGTAGCCTATAGATTTATCATCCGTACATCCTGTGTTCCATGTGTCTTTGTTGAAGAAGTGTATTAGTGATCCAACGGTTGTAGTACCCTTAGAAAGTATAGAGGTTCATGATAGCCTCTTTTATGAAGAAATTCCAGTTAAGATCCTTGACCATCAAACTCGTAGACTAAGGAACAAAGAAGTCCCCCTAGTCAAGGTTCTTTGGCTAAATCAATCTGTCGAGGGAGCCACTTGGGAAGAAAAAACAGATATGATGACCAAGTAACTCATCTTTTCACTGCAGATTCAAATTTAGTTTAAGGTAACAAGTTTCCTCAGATCACCTCTTTTCGGTCTAAGTTTTATCTTTACATAGCCATTCATTCGATAGTTCATACATTTGCCATCAATTGAGTTATGCTTTCAGTTGTATATGCCAGTTATGGCCTCAGTTTTTAGTATCTCAACTTCTTTAGCCACATTCGAGGACGAATGTTCCCAAGAGGGAGATATTGTAATACCCCAAACTTTTTCTAGCTTAAATTCATTCATAGAACATTAAGGGATTCCTTCCAAAATAATTAATATTTTTTTCGCATAGAATTTTCTAGATTTCAACTTTTCATTGTGTGGGACATTAAATAAGCTTTCCATCGATACCAAATTCACCTAAATCTGACACTCGGTGAAAAAGTTAGAGCATTTTTAAGTTGACAGAGTGCCAACAGGGCAGTCACCGCATCGTGGTGAAGGACATTTTCATAATTGTCACTTCCCAGTAGACTACTGCAATGTTGGTGCATCGTGGCAAGGTTCTAATGCATCGTGGATAGGTTTATTTTTTCAATTGTCGAATTCTAGTAGCTCAATGTGATAGTGACGCGTCACGTTGAAGGACAAAATGTCATTTCTATTGGGCACTGCGATGGTGGTGCATTGCGTTGAAGTTCCAGGCCCCAAGTGTAAAAATTTAATGGGACAACACGATAGCTCCACATCGTTGAGGACCCCAATTTTCCATTCGTCAGTTTCTAGTGAGCCACTGCGATAGTGGCGCATCACGGTGGACCATTAAATCGGGACCCCAGATCAACCAAAAACCCTAAGCTTCAACAATCAACATCAAGAATCCCAACATTCCACTATCCTTTTTCCAAATTAATTCAAGATTCAAGATTCCCGACACAATAGTTCCAAGAACTATCATTCAAGAGCACAAATAGAGTCTTAAAAGCAAGGTTGTTCATCTAGTTCATCAACCAAGATATGTGGGATTTGAACAAGGACAAATATTTCATTCTTGTATCCCAAAACTTGAATTTTATTAAAGAATACATGATTTGCAAGTTGGGATTTATACCCAAAGCATCTTGTTTTAAGTTTATGAAGATATAAGTATTTAAGCCTTGAATTGCATGTTTATTCCACCTATTTGTTCTTTGAATTGAGGATTTATATCATAAATTGTACATACCTATTGTGAATTGATATTTTCAAGTGTTTCCAAGATAATTGTTGAGAATTAAGCTACATTATGAAATTGTGATCATTTAAGTACATAAGCTTTAAATCCAAGTATGAATTTTGATATTTCATGAAGAGTATATTATTAGCATGCTTTAACAGGCAAGCATTTAAACTTTGAAGAAAGATTGATCTTCTGAACCTAACCTAAGATAGGAATCCACATTATTTATGATTTAAAGAAAAGAGAAGTATATTTGGTTTTTATTATAAACCCTTGTGCTATTTTAAAGTGAATTTCCTAAAAGTTCAGTGCAATAAGTATGGGAGTAGTATTTATCACTGAGTTGGGTATGATTTCAAGGTCTCATTCTCCAGAACTACGAGCCACCGTTGGTTCTAAATGCCCATAGTGGGCTAAGATAGTGATCACTAAAGTTAAGGTTCTATTCCGATGGCAAGGGTAGGATAACTCTCCCCAATGTAGGAAAGACGTTGGACTCCTTGTCAACTCACATAGGTTATGTTGGTTAGAACAAACTCTCTAAGTCTCAACGTTCCAAGATTTCCAAAGCTCCCAAAGCTTCTAAATTTCAAAAGAAAAGAATGATAGAAAAGCTTTTATAGGACTAAGTGTTATGTCTCACTAGATTTTACAAGTATGATTTGTTATACATGATTTTATATTTTGATATTTTAGATAATCAAGCTTATTTGAGTCATATACATCCACATGCATTTACTTTCTAGTTATGATGATGTTTACTTATGCATTATACAACCATATCTTCGTACATCCTCAAAGTCCTGATCCACATATATATCTATGTGCTACATTGTCTTATAATGTAGGTTTAGGTGCTCAGTATCAACAACGTGAGTAGTTTGAGCATCTCTATCTACAGTCCCACAGTTGGTGAGTCCTCATGATTCGAGAGCCTACTTATTTAGATTTCCAAATTACATAGTAATTGAGTCGTCATTTTCAGTTTAGCCCGAGTCAGTTGGGGGTCTGTCCCAATGGCTCTCTCTAGTTCTCTAGTAGTAGAGGCTTGTCGGATTACGAGTTTAATTATAGAATTTTTGTATTTATTATTCAGACAGTACCTACAGTTTATTTAGTTCATTTTTTCATATAATACAACATTATTTCATGATTAGATTATCTTAAAGTAAGGTTCAAATCTAGTAGCAGGCTCAAAGGGTTAGCTTAGGTCTACTCGTAGCCTTGAGCACTGTGTGACATCTCGAGATTAGATTTTGGGCCATTACATTTCTTTTGTTATTTTAGGTCTTATTGATACAATATCAGACCCAACAGTGGAGTTAATAAAGAAGGAATTAGCTGGAGCAACAACCATAAGAAAAAAAGTTAGGCAAGGTCAGCCTAATGTTGAGGCTCTTCATGACCAACCTGCTGCAACAAATTCGGGTGCCGCTTCTAGAGGTGTTGCTGGTGGGGTTGTTAATGTTAGTGGTAGTCATGCTGATGCTGATGTTTCTGCCAGTCATGATGATGAGCATGTTGATGCTCAAGAAAAAATAAATATGTTTGAAATCACCCCTTACCCTGGTCCCTCTCACCCTTAGATCGGTCTCTTCCACCCCTCTTCATCCTCATGTTCTCATTGCAAATTCAGAGAGTGCATGGACACACAGTATAAAATATTTGAAAAATCGATGCTTTGGCTAAGACTATCGAGAAATTGAAATTAAAGAGGGGTGTCATACCATCCAAGAAGGTGAGCGAGCCATACACTTATATATTGGAGGTTAGGAAGAAGAAAAGAGCAATTAGACATATACTCTCAATTATGAAACCAAAAATAATTGCAACTCCTCCTCCTCCAAAAATTGATGAAGTTCAGGGACCATTGAATAAGGTGGACATATACGTGGAACTTGACAACAAATAGAAGGTTGTTCTGAGAAAGACCATAAATTCCAAGCAACACGAAAGAACCTACACCATAAATACCTTCCCCCCAAGATTTCAATAAGATGACAGATATGGAGTAGTGTTACATGGGCACAATAAGTTTACTTTTCCTAACCTAGCCTTCTACTCTACTCCATAAAAAAGAAGCTACGCAATAGATGTGTCATCTGTTACAACAACTGGATATTCTGGTGCAATTAGTGGTGGTTCTGTTGCAACAAATTACCCATCTATTGCATAAGTTGCATTAGATGGGTAATTTTTTAACTATTTTAAACAAACTTATGGAACAAATTAACCATCCATTGCAACTTTCCACTTTGTTTTCTTTTTCTTTTTAAATTACTGACCCAATTAAAATTGTCTTCTTATATTATAGTGTGTTGATGAAATTCTCTGCCTCATAAGGGGCAGACAATTAGTCTCCCCAGATGCTTATGATGTTGGTGATAGGATAATGGACCTCAACTTATAAAACAATTTCAAGGATAGGTACGATGAGCTCATTAAGCTAGCGTGAACTCCTGGTAGCCCATGATTTGATTCATTAGTTTCTGAGTTTGAATGGGATAAAGATATTATTAATTATGTTAGAGGGAAGAGGTGATATCCACACGGCAATGACTGGACCAAGGTAAAGAGAATTCTTTTAATCATGAACATGGATGTAAAACATTTTTTGGCTGTTGAGATACTACTCAAAGATGGAATGATGAAGGTTTATGATTGCAACTTTCCTGTCTTTGAAGAAGTTGATTTTTTTACCAAGATGCAACTATTGTTGGCATTGTTCCCCAACTTGTTAAGTCAGAGTGGAATAATGAATTATTTTCCAGCGAAAGTGTTGAAGCAAACATGGGATTTTGAAGGTCAAAACAAAGACAAAGACCTTCCAAAAAATAAAACTGGTGCCACATGCGGGTTGTACGCTCTTGCACATGTCAGATATTTTCTAACGGGCACAAAAATATCCATCCTAATGACCTTTCTGTGCTACAACACTTGGCAAAAATGCAAGAGGTGTGGGCTTATGGGGTACTAATTAAATGCTTAGAGCCTTTGTATAAAAATGAAGATGTAGAAACACAAACACCTATGAAAATTTTTATTTCATGACATTTTTTTATATTTTATGAAAATTAAATTTTTATAATGAAACAGATAGTATATCTATTGTAATAGATAGTCTATCTATTCTGACCGATAGTTAATCTATTGCAATAGGTCGGTCATCTGTTGGAATAAATCAAAATAATATGAATACCTATTTGATAATTTTAAACAAATGACCTATATGTTGCAACATATGTCTAAATCTGTTTGATAATTTCTAATAGATATGTTGTCAGTTGCAACATATATATTATTTGTTGCAATATGTGAATCTAGTATTCCATTTCAAGTAGTAAGTTCAAATCTAAGGATAACTTAGATAAAATAAAATAAATCAAAGTCTACAAAAATTATATGAAATAAATCAACAAATAAATTAAATATAAAAAAATGTTCTGGGTACAAATGATCTAGTCAACAAAAAAATCAACAATTTAAGTTTTGGTGCCAATAATTTCTAAGGAGAGGTTATTACTTTAACAGACTTATGCTATACAGTTCTACTCAATATGGACAAGTTGTTCTTAATCCGGTGCTATGGAATTCGACTTTGGGCGTCCTGGATATTTAATGTCGCTTGCGTAGGGTTTTTGAGATTTTGCTTCTCCGTATATCCATAAAAGAGTAGCATATATTTTACAGAGTAATATGGCATCAGGTAAATCATTCGGTAGTTATAATCCATTGCTTAAATGCTCAGCATAAGCGACAACAAAAAGACCACAATCCCTGCATTTTTAAAAATCAAATAATCCATATCTTGCAATTAATGTAAGAGTTGTGAAATTTATGAAATGAAACTAAATCATGATACTTGATTGATACTTACAGGCTACCAATGGGTTGTTGAGAAATTCCTTTAGTATATTCTACATCAAATAGATTGCCCATTTTATCCCAGTAGGCTTCAATCGTCGAATAATAAGTACGAACCTTTTGGTCCAAAAAGCTACCTATATTAAGGTAAGTAGAAAATATTTTGGCCAAATTTTGTATCTCAGACAATGGCCCAGAATGTCTCTTTCCCATCATCGAATCACAAACTCGGATACGCCATACTTTTAGAATAACAACAGCCAACACCTAAAGGAATTCATCACCATAATTAATTGGGATGTATACTTCACCAACCAAATGCTAAAGTAAGCCAGCTGGAATGCTAAAACCTTTGATGATGTTTATTAAGCATTCCTTATATTGAAAAACTTCCAGCTATTGTTGACAGTACCTATCGTAGGTATTATTGATGTAAACTTTGTACAAACAATTGCCTGTCATGTATCTGCCTTGTCCTTGTGTTTGCAACTTGGCCTTCTTTTGGAGGTAGTAAAAATTGATATCGATATTTACATATTATCAAAAATTTTAGATTATACGACAATAAAATTAATACACAGATATAATTAAATAAAGTATTAATAGTAAGATGTATGGCAGGTAAACCTCATCATTCCAGCAAGTTTAGGGCTGTGACATCAAATAGAACTAATTATTCGTTATATGATGTGCAATAACAAAGTTGGATATATAAAAACCAAGACTCGATTCTTTCACTTTGTAGTGTTCGTCATTTTATTTTCTGCATGATTTATATGTGTTAATGTCATGTTTTTAAAACAAGAATTGTATAAATCAATATTTTTAAAAATTATTTATGTACCTGTCAATATGAAGCTTTCACAGCCTAGCAACAATCCATTTTAAATAGTCGTTGATCATCTTTATTAATTTTTTAGAGCCTTTTTCAAGATGAACTCTTCAAATGAGTAATTCTTCTATTCTTTAGAACTGCCAGGCTTCATTTTTTCTTTGCCTTTGGGAGTAGTTGGTGAATTATCAACTGTGATATTATCCTGTCAATAGTATATTCAACTGTGACATCCACCTAGAAAGCCAAAATTGTCAATGCTAATCACAGAGATACAAAAATTTAAAAAGGATAACTCATTTGCCTTAGAAAATCAAATAGGTCTTTCTCCTATTTTAAATTGTACCAACAGATTACCAATCTATTGCAATAGATGGATCATTTGTTGGGGAAAATTAAAATAGAAGGAAGACCAGTATGATAATTTCCAACAGATGACCCATCTATTCCAATATATGACTCATCTATTTGGACAAACTAAAATAGTAGGAAGTCTTGATTTAATTAGTCCCAACAGATGACCCATTTTTTATAGCAGATAGATCATTTATTGGTAAAAATTAAAATAGTAGAAAGTCTTGGTTGATTTGCTAAAATGGACGAGACATATGTTGCAAAAAATAATGCGTCTGATGCAACAAGTTAGTGAACTATTGCAACAGAGGCATATATCTATTTGATAATTTTCAGCAGATATGACATCTGTATAAACAGATATGTAGCCTATTTGTTTGTTAGAATGGATGATGTATATTCACCTTCATCACCTCATGCTGCTCTCTTGTGTCCCTTATACATTAATCAAAAGTGCAAGACAAAGGTAGAGGAGTTGCAATTTTGCTTTTTTTTTATGCTTGATAATGCCTTGGAAATTTCTTTCCTTCTCCTCCCAGCCACTTTAATCTCTAATAGAGTGTATGAATATGAAATCCTCTTTGATGGAATGAAACCCCTCACAAATCTCAATTCCTTTATAGAAATAGCTAATGCATTAATAACATTAATCACTCCATCATATTTTTTTCCTCTAGTCTTGACATTTGCATGCAAAACATTTGCTCGTGGGGCAAAATCTGTAAAAACTAATATGATCATAATCATAATAGTTTGGTACTTCAAAAACTATAAGAGGAGCTCATTATCCATTACAGCAGCACCACTACCATCATCAATAGCTCCATCACCACTAACACCATCAGCAATAACAAGCCTACCATCCAAAATTGTTGTTTTTTTGTGATGATTGTTACTCTAAAAAATTCCTTTTTAATTCTATCAATGACCTTAGGGTCCTATAAAGTGTGCATAGACAAGAAAGTAAGAAAAAAAAGCATCTTCAAATCTCTATTGGTCGAAATAAGCCACGGATGCACAATCTAAAATAAATCAATACATATGTTAGAATGATGATTAAATGATTTAAAAATCATTAATTAAAATAAAAACTTAATTAGAATTAGATTTACTGATTCTTTAGGGGGGTTGAAGAGATCAATAAATTTTGTATTTTTATCAGTTTTCGCCGACAACCATCTCAGGATTCATGGATATGAAACTTCTTCTTGGTAGTTATAATGCCCCGAGTATGTACCCCAAACGCCACACGGTACTTATGACCTCGAAGGATTACAAGCTAACCCATGACTGGTACCTGCTGTAAGCACTGAATAATAATACTAAAATAATATAATGCAAAACATATGATGAAATACCATAAGGTTCATAATCTAGATACTGATAATAATAACATTTGACTATAATATCTAAAAACTGAATACTGACTAAACTAGTTTAGTCTGAAAAACCTTCTAACTGAACTGTCTGAAAGTGGAGTTGATAGGAAAAGCCCCCAACTAACTCCAACTACTAAAATACTGAAGCTACTGTAATGTTGAAATAAAAGCATATCCTCGATAGATGAGGACTTACTATTGAATTTGTTACTGCTAACTGAACTTGTCTAAGCGTGGTCGGAAACCTGAGCATTCGAACCTATGATATGAGACATCATAGCACAAAGAGAAAGTATTCATTAATATGTGGAAAGTACTGGTATGCTATATGAGGCAAGTCTGAATACAAATGTTTATATGTATGAACAGTAACTGACTGAATGATATAGAGTAACTGAATATGAATACATTGATAACTGAAACTACTGTAAAATACTGAGTATGTAATACTGTGCATATAAATGTGTATTGTATTTGAGATTTTACTGAAGTTGAGTACTGAATTCTGATACTGAGTAATTGATATCTATGATCACTGATAACTAAATTATTGATACTGAGTGACTGTGTCTGACAATCCTAATTCTATAGAATTGAACTGAGTTTTATACTAACACTGAAACTGAGACTGTGAGAGGTAATCATTTAATCGACATTTCTTTTTTTTTGAATATATTTGGGGTTCAACCTGTAACCCTAGATGGAAGGGTGTCAGTATCGTGCCACCGGTAAAGACAAGCTGAAGAGTTACCCTCATCTGGTAGGTACTCTAATGAGAATAGTGGCACCCTCAACTGGTAGGTTAAAACACCTCATCAACCTTCAACAAGCAGGTTGATATCTCAACCTACGTTGGCTACATATTTTTGGAACTCAAGGAATGTTTCTAAAGTTCACACCCTCTACTGACAGGTGAGCCCCTATCCTTGGATTCACTCGGTGCTGAATCCTACTCCCATCTGAATGACATTGATTACCATAATAAGCTGAACTAGCTGATACTGAGTTTCATCGAGTTCTGTAACTGACTGAGTATTACTGTCTTGGGTCATGACTGAGACTATTCTGTAACTACTGTAGCTCTAGACAAACAGCTAGATTGTCAGATATTAGATACCCCCAGGACAATATAGCATGAAAATAAAGTCTAGCATGATCTTGAAAAGGCATAACAATGTCCATTTGCTCATAATTCATTCATACGGACATTGTTCATAATTCATTCATACAGACATTTTATCAAACATTTGTAGGGCATGAGCTTGTACATGATTGGGACCATATTATGACGTGTCATGATTCTACTATTTACATCAAATAGGTATTTTAGCAAATACTTGGGGAGCATGAATTATTTCACATGATAACGGACAACACATGAACATCATGAATACAATACTTAATTATAATTTTAAGGGTTTAACATACAATTCACATATTCATTGCATAAACTATTTTAATTTCATGGAAACTTATAATTAATCATGAATTTAAATCCAATTACGAAGGGGTTCTTGGACTTCATGGGTTAAAGGGACCCATGAATGAACACCTAACATACCCGAGAATATTAATTCTTGAAGGTTCTGGGAGGAATTCTTGAATTTATTCTTGATTTTTTGAAGCTAGGGTTTTGCCCTTTGAGAGAAAATGTTTTAATCTTGAGAGAAAGTGAGTGAATAATGAAATAATAGGTTATTTAGGGGTTTAATCACATGTTTAAGACTGACTTGGGTCATGTAAAAATAAATACAAAATTACCCCTTGGAATGAATTTAAAATTCATCACTGGATGCTCGATTTTGGGTCTCACCATGATGCGGTGTCATCGCGGTGAGTCACTGGAATATGGCTGACACTGTGTGAAAAGGAACGAACCTGAAATTGACCCTTGGCACGATGCAACACCATCGCGGAGCCTCACTGGAATTTGGCAACTAGAAAAATGGCTAGTGGCGCGACGCGGTGGGATCGTGTTGACATACTGGAAAATGACAATTGTGAATTGGAGAATTAACGCGATGTGCCATTATCGCGGAGCTTCACTGGAAACTGACAACTACTATTTGGCTAGTCTCCATAACGCACTGATGTGCTAGATGGCACACTTCTTTACAAAAATAGCTCTAGCTCTTCGCCCGGCTATCGGATTTGGGCGCATTTTATATCGTTGAAAAGCTGACTGAATTTCCCACAAAATGGTAAGTTCTAAACTGAAAAATTCTGAGTATGTTAGAAGTTTTATATATGAATACTCATGTACTGAGACTGATTAAGCTGAGAAAATCTAATAGACTGAGTTTTTATATATACTGATCATGCATATCTGATGCATGAGTGCATGCCTGAAACTACTAATAACCTAAGTTTTCATACTAAACGTACATATATTATGCATGAATACATGGCTGAACTGATTCCTGAATGCATGACTATCATGAAAATGATATGCAACGGTAATGAATACCAAATTTATAACTGTAATTGAACATGGAACTGGGTAAGTCCAAGGAAGATTGTTACCTCAAGCTGAATCTGAGTTTGCAAAGAAGAGGTGAGGATACTTGGTCCGTATATCTTCTTCTGTTTCTCAAGTAGCTCCCTCAACAGACTGATTCTGCCAAAGAATTTTGACTAAGGGAACTTCTTTGTTCCTCAGTCTACAAATTTGATGATCGAGGATTAGGATTGGGACCTCTTTAAAAGAGTGATCATTTTGAATGTCTGCTCTCTCTAAGGGAACTATGACTACTGGGTCACCAATGCATTTCTTTAGCAAAAGGAACAATGAATACTAGGTAACCAATGCATTTCTTTAGAAAGGAGATGTGGAACACTGGGTGTACTGAAGCTAGATATGAAGGTTACTCAAGCTCATAAGCTACCTTTCAGAAATGGTTGAGAATTCTATAGGGACCGACATATTGGGGACTGAGCTTCCCCTTTTTGCCAAACCTCTTCACCCCCTTCATGGGAGAGATTTTCAATTACACAAAATCGCCAACCGCAAACTCGAGTTCTTTTCTCCTCATAAATGCATATGATTTTCGTCGGCTATGGGCTACCCTAAGTCTTTCTATGATCAATTGAACCTTTTATAAGACATTAAACACTAAGTCAGGCCCTACAAATATGACCTCACCTACCTCAAACTAACCAATTGAAGATCTACATCTCCTACCATAAAGATCCTCAAACGGAGCTATCTGAATACAAGAATGATAGTTATTATTTTATGCGAAGTTGATCAAAGTCAAGTAGTCATCCAAACTACCTTTAAAATCAAGCATGAATACTCTTAACATATCTTCTAGAGTCTGATGGTCCTTTTTGCTTGACCATCTATTTGATGGTGGAAAGATGTACTGAGATGAACTAGGGTACTAAGACCCTTTTGGAATCATTTCTAGAAGTGAGAGGCAAACTGAGTACCTTTATAGAGTCTTATAGAGGCAGTTTGTAACCTGCCGATACATTAAGCACTTATCTACAAATTCTGCAAATGCCTCTCTTTATCCCACTCTACCAATAGATCTCCCAAAAATTGCGGTACATCTTAGTGGTCCCTGGATGAATCGAGTAATGCATACCGTCCACTTCTATAAGACTTCGCTGCCTCAAGTCATCTATACCTGCCATACATAGCTGACCCTGGTAACGCAATACACTATCTCCCCATTGGGAGAAAACCTCTACTTTCTGATCTCTAACTAACTATTTCAACTTAACTAGACTGGGATCTCTATCCTGCTTGTCCTTTACTTTGGAAACTAGAGATGATTCCAAACTATTCTGCACCCACACACTTCCCTCTGATGAGTTGACTAAGTGAACACCTATTTGGGCAAGCTGATGAACTTCCTGAGCTACTATTTGGGCAAGCTGATGAACTTCCTGAGCTAACTTCTTCTTATCATTCTTAACATGAGCAACACTACCCATAGACAATCTACTGAGATCATCAACCACTACATTGGCCTTGCCTAAATAGTATAGAACACTCATGTCATAGTCTTTCAATAACTCTAACCATCTTCTCTGATGCAAATTCAAATCTCTCTGAGAAAACACATACTACAAACTTTTGTGATCTATGAACACATCAATATGTACCTCATAAAAATAATGGCTTCAAATCTTCAAGGCAAACACTACAACTGCTAAGTCAAGATCATGGGAAGAGTAATTTTTTTCATGAGGCTTAAGCTGTCTAGAGGCATAGGCTATGACCTTACCTCTCTGTATGAGGACACAGACCATACCTACTTTGGATGCATCATACTACACAACAAACCCATTTGAACTATTTAGTAATGTTAGAATTAGGGCTGTAGTGAGTCGAGTCTTCAACTCTTGAAAACTCTTCTCACATAAATCTGACCATTGAAACTTGACTTTCTTCTAAGACAATCTGGATATGGGGGATGCAATAGATGAAAACCCTTGAACAAACCGACAGTAATAGATAGCTAAACCCAAGAAGCTCCTAATATCTGATAGAGAAAAGGGTCTAGCCTAGTTTCTCACTGCTTTGGTCTTCTGAGGATCAACTCTAATTCCATCACTAGAAACAATATGACCAAGAAATGCTACTGAACTTAGCCAAAATTCACACTTACTAAATTTGGCTAGCAACTGATGGGCTTTAAGTGTCTGAAGTATGATTCTGAGGTGGTCTGCATGATCATTTATAGTATGGGAGTAAATAAGGTTGTCATCAATAAAGACTATAACGAACATGTCCAAGTATTACTTGGACACGAGGTTTATTAAGTCCAAGAAGGCTGCTAGGGCATTATGAGACAAAAGGACATGACTAGAAACTCAAAGTGACCATACTGAGTTCGAAAAGCTTTTTTTGAAATGACACATTCTCTGACTCTGAGCTGATAATAGACTGATTTGAGGTCTAACTTAGAAAATTAACTGGTTACCTAAAGTTCATCAAATAAGTCATCAATTCTAGGAAGTGGGTATTTATTCTTGACTGTGACTTTATTCAATTGACGGTAGTCTATACACATTCTAAGATAACAGTCTTTCTTACGCACGAATAAAACTAGTGTGCCCCATGGGTAAATGCTAGGTATGATGAACCCCTTGTCTAAAAGGTCCTTTAACTGTTCTTTTAATTTTTAGAGTTTAGTTGGTGCCATTCTCTATGGCAAAATAGTTATGGGCTGAGTAGCTGGAAGAAGGTCTATTCCGAAATCAATTTCCCTTTCGGGAGGAACTCTAGGAAGATCTTTAGGAATCATATCTGAGAATTCATTTACTATTGGAACTGACTCAAGACTAAGAGTCTCTAAGTTAGAGTCTTTGACTCACACAAGATGATAGACACATCCATTGGATATTAGTTTTCTCGCTCTAAGGTATGAAATCAGCTGACCTTTAAGTGCTGTGGTACTACCCCTCTATTCAAGGACTGGTTCATTTTGAAATTGAAAATGAACAACTTTGTTTCTACAATCAAACAATTCTGTTTCTACAATCAACTGAAGCATAGAATGAATGGAGACAATCCATGCTAAGAATGATGTCAAAATCCATTATCTCTAACTCTACTAAGTCTGCTGAAGTGAATTTCTAGGATATCATGATCGGAAAGTTCCTGTATACCCATCGAGCTATGATAGACTGGCCTACTAGGGTAGAGACTGATGAAGGTTCTATTAAGATTTCCAGTTTGACCTTGAAGTTGACTGCTATGTAAGGAGTTACAAAAGACAAAGAAGCTCCTAGATCTAATAAGGCATAAATATATAAATGGAAGATCTATAACATATCAGTGACCATATCAGGAAAATTTTCCTGATCTTGTTGGGACTGAAGCGCATAAAGACTATTTGGGCGTTGCCCACTGGTGGTACTAGAATTGACACTCTGCTGATTTGGGCGACCGAACTAAGATGAAGGACGATTATACTGACCCTGAGAACCTGACTGAGGACAATCTCTGATTCTATGGCCTGGCCTGCTTCACCCGAAACAAACATCACTGCTAGCCCTGTAGACACCCTGATGGTTTCTACCATATTTCTAACAATGAGGATTTATTTAAGAACATCAGACACTACCTTGATATTTAGAGCCTGGCGCCCTATCCTTATTACTATTTTTGAACTTAGGTACTTGAACACTGGCTGAGGACAGAGCTGGAACCAAAGATTGAATGTATTATAAATTTATTTCTCCACTTACTACTATATCTCTTATACAGTTATACTTAATATCAATGTGCTTGGTCTTGCTATGATATTTAGAATCCTTTGTATATGCGATAGCTATTTGACTGTCACAATCTAAAATCATAGGACCCTTAGAATTCTTTATGTTCAAATGCTCAAAGAATCTCTTCAACCAAACAACTTCTTGTACTGTAGATGCACAAGCCATAAATTCTAATTTCATAGTTGACATGGCTGTGCAAGTTTGTTTCTTACTTTTCCACAAAATTGCACCACCATTTAGCAAAAAGGCATAACCAAAAGTTGATTTTCTATCATACCGCTCACCAGCCCAATCAACATCTTTATAACCTTTTATGAATAAATCGGAACCACTATAGCATAGTGAATAATCCACAATTCCCTTTAGGTATCAAAAAATTCTATTTACTGCTTTCCAATGATATCTTCCAGGATTGAATTGATACCTGCTAACCAGACCTTCATTATAACAAATGTCTAGATGAGTACACATCATAACATATATCAAACTCCCAATTGCACCGGAATATGGTACTCGAGACATGTCTTTTTTTTAGACTTTCTATGGATTTGCAACTATTCATTCAAAAACGTTCCAAAATTTTCATTATGTATGTTTCTTGAGATAAACTCAAAATTTTCTTGGAATGGTCTCTTTGGATTTTAACACCCAATATATAGTCTGCTTCAATCATATCCTTTATGTCTAATGACTTTGAAAGCCATAACTTAACAGTTTTTACATACTCCAAGTTATTTCTAGCTAATAAAATATCATCCACATAAATCAAAAGAATCACAAACATTTCATTAGACTTTTTTCATATAGATGCAATGGTCGTCATCGATCATGCTAAAATCAAATGAAATCACTTCCTTATGAAATCTCAGGTACCACTACCTTGAAGACTTCTTAATATCATATATCGATCTGTTTAATTTACAAACCTTTCTTTCTTGGCCTTTAGCAACAAAACCTACAGGTTGTTCCATGTAGATTTCCTCATTTAGGTCTCCATTGAGAAAAAATGGTCTTTACGTCTATTTGGTGTAATTCTAAATCTAAAGTGAAACTACAGTCAAAAGCAAGAGAATTAAGGTAAATTGCACAACTCATGAAAAGGTTTCCTCATAATCTATTCCAACTTCTTGAGTAAACCCTTTTGCTACCAATCATTCTTTGTGTCTTTCTATGTACCCATCTTATTTGAATTTAACTTTGAGAATCCACTTATTCCCAATATCTTTATGCCTAGAAGGAAGGTCAACTAGATCCCAGACTTTATTGGTTTTCACGGACTCTAATTTTTCTTTCATCACTTTTATCCATTCATATTTTTCAGGACTCGATAGAGCCTCATTCACAAAATTAGGTTCATCCAATTCAATAGGAGATACCAGAAAGACATAATCCTCAATCTTATAAGATCATTTAGGTATACCTTTTCTGGTACTCTTACATAATTGAAGTTTAGATTCCTCAATAAAATTTTAAGATTTATTATAGTAATGACCCGAGACTACCCCCTAGTCGTCACACGGTGCATGGAACCACAAGTGGTCCTAAGCTAACCCATGAACTGGCATACTATTAAGAAACTAAATTATAACATAATAAATAGTTGTTCTTCTATACGAAAACATAATCATATTGAAAATCTAAGATATAATACTGATAAAGATTTACAATCTGATAAATCTGAAGGATGAAACTGAAATTACATGACTGACTCTGACGGAGATCAATGAAGCCTCTACTATAGTGACTAAAGATACCTGGGATATGCCTCCAACTACTACTAATCAATACACATGAAAGTAAATGAACTGTACATGAACTAAAACTGTCTGGAGTTCCCAAAGTAGGAGAACTCATCACCTATTGGCTGGAATCTGCAACTTTCTAATTGTGATATGTGGGCTACAACTGGTACCTAAATTATAAAATAATATAGCCACACAGATGAATATGTGGATCAGTACTTATGGAATGTACTGAGTATGCAGGGGTAATGTAATAAGAAAAACAGATTTCATACGTAATCATAAAACATGCATACTAAGTGTAAGTAGACTCACCAATAGGCTGGAATAAACTAAAAACTAAAATATCTTAAAAGCATGAGTGACAAACATTCTCTGATAAGGTGGTGAATCTATAAACTTAGTTTCTGTAAACTTTACTTTAATGATATAAGTAAAATCGAAGTTGGGTATGATAAAACATGGATATTGTATGAATATTGGGTATGAAACTATATTGTAGAGACTAACATAAATTGAGGATCTAAATATACAATCACACTGAGAACAAATGCATAAACATACTAACTTATCTGATTAACTAAATGGCTGATAGCTGAATACTGGGCATGTAAGACTAAATTATACATAGTCTGAATAACTAGACTAAAACTTTAGAATATTATACATATAAAGTAAGGAATGACTGAGTAACATGAGATAACTGATCATGAATTCATGAAAATAGATATTATTTGAGAATGCAATACCAAGTGTATAACATGATTCTATAGTAGTCTGTAAACTGAGGTACTAAAATACTAATAACTGAATAATTGATAACTGTACGCTATGGTCAAGAAAACCTGAAATTGAACTGAGTTACTGATCTGATTACTCGACTGAGAATGTGACTGATACTTTAACTAAGAAGGTAACTGAGACTGTAACTGAAACAGTAACTGATACTGTAACTAAAACTGTAATTGAGACTGTAGCTAAGACTGTAACTAAGGCTTTAACTAAGACTCATACTGGAACTGAATATCGAGTTTTGATAACTAAGTAACTGGTAGTTGCGATTACTGATAACTGAGTTACTGATAACAAGGTGATTATTTTTTACAGTCCTGATTCTGTAGAACTGAACTGAGGTCTATACTGAACTGGGTGACAATATCTGATAACCCTATAAAGCTGAACTGTGTTCTATACTTAGTCTGAAATTGAAACTAAAACTGTGGGAGGTAATCATCTAACTGACATGCCCCTCTCTGAATAGATTGGGGTCCAACCTGTAACCCTAGTTGGAAGGGTGTCAGTACCATGCCATGGGATAGACAAGCTAAAGAGTCACCCTCAATCGGGTAGGTGCTCTGAATGAGAATGGTGGTACCCTCAACTGGCAAGTAAGACACATCATCAACCCTCAATCTAGCAGGTTGAATTCTCAACCTACGCTGGCTACATAGTTCTAGAACACAAGAACTGCTTCTCAGCATCATACCCTCTACTGGCAGGTGAGTCCCTATTCTTGGGTTCACTCGGTGCTAAATGAAACTCCCAAATGAAATAGACATCGAACTGATTTCAAATAGTACTAGGCTTGACTGAACTGTTACTGATCGTGTTAATAGACTGAACTGAACTGAGTTCACTGACTTATGATGTCGACTGAATACACTAAATTTTGTACTGACTAAGTACTACTGTTTGTGACATTATTAAGACTATTCTGTAACTATTGTAGCTCTAGGTAAATATCTAGATTTTTAGGTAGTGAATACCCCCAAGACTCGTTAGCATGAAAAGTGAAGCATAGCATAATCTTGAAAAGTAGCCATAGTCAATTGTTCACAATTCATTCACTGAGGCATTTTATCAAATATTTGTAGGTTATGGACTTGTGCATAAATGAGAAAAAATGGTAATGTGTCATGATTACCCTATTCAATTCACATGGGAATTCTGTCAAACCCGTGGAAATTAACACTTTAATATGGGGAAATTCGCCAAACACATGGGGATTATGAACTTGGACATGGGAATATCTTAAACATAGGAGCATAGCATGATTGCATAACTAAAATCATGAATTGGGGAATTCACATGTAATTTGCTTAAAATAGGACATGGGTATTTCATCAAAACATGTAAAGTTCATAACTTGAACATAAGAATGTCTTAATTATGTGGGAATAATGGAGTTACATGGAAAAATTCATAACTTGGGGATTCATCTTTAAATTGACGTAACATGATATGGGAATTTCATCAAACATATGGAAGGCATGAATTTAAAATATGGGAATATTGCTAATCATCATGAATTTAGAATCTATCATGGAATTTATTTGAATAAAGCATGGAAAATTCAAATTCATAGCATGAGGAATTTAAAATCTTTCATGAAATCATACATGGGATGAACTGAATTTAAAACATCATGAAAATATGAGATTCAATAGTTCTTGAACATACAAAATACCATAGTAATGGAAAATTTATTCTTTAATTAAAACAAAAGAGTTTTTGGCCTCCATGGGTGAAAGAGGATCCATGGATGAACTCGCACATTCCTTAAAGCTTTAATGTTGAAGCAGAAACACAATCTTAAAAGCCTTCTTGAATTTGGAAATTTGAGTTCTTGCTTTTCTTAAAGAAAAAATGATGAAGTTCTTGGTGTTCTTGAGGAGGCTAGGGTTTTTCTTTTAGAGAAAAGATGAATAATTGAGTGTATATTGCTTTTGGGGGCTAAAATTAAGTGTTATGGGTGGATTTGGGTGAAGGAAAGTGACCAATGTGCCCCTAGACCCTTTAGAAACTGAATTAGCATGTGAAACAGTTCTGTAACACGCAGGCCGATGCGTGTAGCGCTATCGCATCGGCTTACTGCCTCACACAAAATATGCCATAACTTTTTGCTCGGATATCGAATTTTGGGAAACTTGGTATCATTGGAAAGTTAATTTAATTATATAAAATTTTATTGGTCTTGACCTTTAAAATTCTACATATATAAAAAGTTATACAAATTTAAAATCGACCCTTGTAGAATCGAATACCAAACTTTGGATGAATCAAATGCTCTAAGCTCAACTTTGTTCAAATTGATTCTTATGAACATTTTTAACCTCAAAAGCCAATCAACCATGAGAATAAAGATCACAAAAATTATATTCACATGGGCATCATTTATATTATATCTTATACACGTAGGAACAACGGTTCAAAGAGTAGCCCAAAAAATACAGGGTATTACATTATCTCCCCTTTGGGAACATTCATTCTCAAATAAGACTGGTTAGACTAAGAGTACTGTATGAAGAAAACTGAGATCATATTCTGAACATGACTGACTTGGAATATGATTGCATAACTGATTCTGAAATATGATACATAAACTAAATATTATGTTTGAACTGATTTCTTAAATATATGGAATGACATGAGAATGATTGTAAGGCTGGGATAGAAATGAGAGAGTCAACTGATGAGTAAATATTACTTCAAGATGGATCCAATTTCGTGAAGAAAAATGAAAGGTTTAAGATATGAATACTTAGGGTTTTACAATACATCTCCCCTTGGGATACTTCGTCCCCCAAATGATACTGACTTGGCTGAAGTACTAAGGAAAGACTGAGATGATGCACAGGAAACTTATAGACTAAATCATAACTGAATATCTGGGATTAGAAACTGATACATATGCCTAAATAGATTGAAATTCAAAATTTTCATGAATGTGAATCACCTCATAAATAGGAAAGATGGAAAACCATAGGAACTTGTATGTATGACTACTAGACTGGATTGCTGGCTATACAGACTAAATTATACTAAAAGCTTATACTCAACTATACATTCCACTTGTGCACCAACATGCCATTCAAGCCTATCTTCATACCTACATATGCGCTAGCCCAAGAAAATATACATAGAATTTCAAATAATCATGACATAAGGAGAGTTCACTAAAACTTAGAACATGAGGAACTAAAGCATGAAAGGATTACTTTTACACTCAACTGAGGCTTGAGAAATAAAGTATCAATGACATGAATTCATCATAGAGGTCTGAACTAAGTACATACATAACATAATTTGATTTTCGCTAATTATTAAGAGTGTAGCATGAGTACTGGAATTGAACATACTGTTAAACATGAGTACCTGAGTCATGAGTTTCATGACCTGAGTTTGGAGTTCATGATTTCATGGAACACAATTTATATTGCTGAGTGAACTGGAACTCCTCACACTAGAAACTGAAAGTACACATGTTTTTTTGTCTATAAAGTGCATAAATATGAGCTGTGATGAGGGAGATGACTTGTTAGGCATGAGTAAATATCATTATGACTAAAAAAATTTGCACTGAAATAAGAATAGGTTGGGAATCTCCTTCCTTATTGTTTTTCTACACATACTGACACTACTACTTGAATCTGAGAGCCTGACTTGGTTACTTGTTCTATCATCACATAATCACACTCTTTTCGACACATACTTTCCTGACTAAACACATCATCTACTTTTGTTTCTTCATAGACTACTAATATCACATCTCCTAACTCACATCCATACCATTATACTTACTTTTAAATTAATAAACTTAAATTCTTACATGTACTGTTCAGCTTACTGATTTATCTTTCATACAACTATCCCATGAATATATAATCTGCTCAATCTAGATAGCGATATCCCAACTCTACTACTGCTAAACTTCTGCGTTCATGATTCTGACTCTAGATCATATGCTATCATAAGACTCTGAGAAGGAATCTAAAAGCATATCTAACCTTATCTTAATGCATAATTTTCATAAACATGAATGAAATATTTTAAAATTTAGGACATAAGGGTACTGATGGGATACTTTTTGAGCTAATATGCAATCCCATACCCTAGTCGTCACATGATGCTTAGAACCACAAGTGATCCCAAGCTAACTCATGAACTGGAATACTATTAAGCAACTGAATTATAACATAATAAATACCTGTTCTGCTATGCGGAAACATAATCATACTAAAAATCTAAAATAGATACAATACTGATAAAGATTTATAATATGATAAATTTGAAGGATGAAACTAAAATTACATTAACTCTTGCTTACATCTATGAAGCCTCTACTATACTGACTAAAGATAGTTGAGACATGCCTCCAACTATCACTAATCAATACAAATAAAAGTAAATGAACTATACATGAACTAAAACTGTCTGGAGTTCCCAAAGTAGGAGAACTCATTACCTATTGGCTGGAATCTGCAACTTTATGATCGTGATGTGTGGGCTATAACTAGTACCTACATTATGAAACAATGTAGCTATACAGACATATATGTGGATCAATACTTATAGAATGTACTCAGTATGCAGGGGTGAATGAAATAAGTAAAACTAATTTCATCCATAATAGTAAAACATGCATGCTTAGTGCAAGTAAACTCACAAATAGGATGGAATAAACTAAAAACAGAATTATGTTAAAGCATGAGTGACAAACATTCTCTGATAAGGTGGTGAATCTCTACCCTTAGTTTTTATAAACTTTACTTTAATAATATAACTAAAGCTGGGATATGATAAAACATGGATATTGTATGAATACTAGGTCTGAAACTATATGATGGAGACTAAAATAGATTAAGGATCTGAATATACAATCACACTGAGCACGAATACATAAATATACTAACTTATCTGATTAACTAAATGATTGATAACTGAATACTAGGTATGTAAGACTGAATTGTACTTAGTCTGAATAACTGGACTAAAACTATAGAGTATTATACATATAAGGTAAGGACCGACTGACTAATATGAGATAACTAAGCATGAATTCATAAAAAACTATATTATTTAAGAATATAAGACCAAGATTATAACATGATTCTGAAGTAGTCTGTAAACTAAGGTACCAAAATACTGATAACTGAAAAATAGATAACTATATGCTATGGTCAAGCAAACGTAAAATTGAATAGAGTTACTGATCCGATTGCTCAACTGAGACTGTGACTGAGACTTTAACTAAGACGGTAACTGAGACTGCAACTAAGATGGAAACTGAAACTGTAACTAAGACTGTAATTAAGGTTGTAACTAAGACTCATATTGGAACTAAATACTGAGTTCTAATAACTGAGTAACTAATAGCTGTGGTTATTGATAACTGAGTTACTGATAATCGGGTGACTATTTTTGACAATCTTGATTCTGTAGAACTGAACTGAGTTCTATATTAAGCCGGGTGACTATGTTTGACAGTCCCAATTCTATAGAACTGAACTGAGATCCATACTGAGTCTAAAACTAAAACTGAAACTGTGGGAGGTAATCATCTAACCGATATGTCTCTCTCTTAATAGATTAGGGTTCAGCTTGCAAATCTAGTTGGAAGGGTGTCAGTACCATGCCATGGGTAAAGATAAGCTAATGAGTCACAATTAATTTGATAGGTGCTCTGAATGAGAATAGTGGTACCCTCAACTGGCATGTAAGACACCTCTTCAACCCTCAATCTAGCAGGTTGATATCTTAACTTATGCTAGCTACGTAGTTCTGGAAAACAAGGACTGCTTCTAAGGATCACACCCTCTGTTGGTAGTTGAGTCCCTATCCTTGGGTTCATTTGATGTTGAATCTTACTCCTAACTAAAATAGACACTGAACAAATTTATAACCATACTAGGCTGGACTAAACCATTACTGATCATGTTAACTGGCTGAGCTGGACTGATTTCACTGAGTTATGATGTCTGGCTGAATACACTAAGTTTTGTACTGACTGAGTACTACTGATCATGACATTACTGAGACTATTATGTAACTATTGTAGCTCTAGGTAAACAACTAGATTTTCGGCTATTGAATAACCCCCGAACTTGATAGTATGGAAAGTAAAGTGTAACATGATCTTGAAAAGTATAGCCACAGTCAATTGTTCTCAATTCATTCACTGAGACATTTTATAAAACATTTGGAGGTTATGGACATATACATAAATGAGAACACATGGTAACATGTCATGATTACCCTATTCAATTCACATGGTATTTCTATCAAGCACGTGGAGATTAATACTTTAATATGAAGCAATTATCCAAATGCCTGGGGATCATGAACTTAGACATGGGAATATCTTAAACATGGGAGCATAACACGATGACATAACTAAAATCATGAATTGCGGAATTCATATGTAATTCGCTTGAAATAGGACATGGGTATTTCATCAAAACATGTAAAGTTCATAACTTGAACATAAGAATGTCTTAATCATCAGGGAATAATAGATTTACATGGAAAAATTCATAACTTGGGAATTCATCTTGAAATTGACTTAACATTATATGGGAATTTCATCAAACATGTGGAAGGCATGAATTTAAAACATGGGAATATTGCTAGACATCATGAATTTAGAATCTTTCATGGAATTTATTTGAATAAAGCATGGAAAATTCAAATTCATAACATGAGGAATTTAAAATCTTTCATTTAATCATACATGGGCTGAATTGAATTAAAAAAATCATGAAAACATGAGATTCAATCTTTCTTGAACATACAAAATACCATAGTAATGGAAAATTTATTCTTTAATTAAAATGAAAGAGTTTTTGGGCTTCACAGGTGAAAGAGGAACCATGGATGAACTTCCACATACCTTAAAGCTTTAATGTTGAAGGAGAAACACAATATTAAAAGCCTTCTTGAATTAGAAAACTTGAGTTCTTCCTTTTCTTGAAGAAAAATTGATGAAGTTCTTGGTGTTATTGAGGAGGCTAGGGTTTTTCTTTTAGAGAAAAGATAAATAATTAAGTACATATTGCTTTTGGGGTCTGAAGTTAAATGTTATGGGTGGATTTGGGTGAGGAAAAGAGACCAAAGTTATCCTAGACCCTTTAGAACCTGAATTAGTGTATGACACAGATTCGTACCACACAAGCTAATGCGTCACGTTGTTATTGCGTCGGCTTACTGCCTCACATGGAAAATACCCTAACTTTTCACTCGGGTATTGAATTTTGGCTAAATTGGTATCATTGGAAAGCTAATTTAATTATCCACAATTTAGTAGATCTTGATCTGTAAAATTCTACATATATAAAAAGTTATACACATTTAAAGTAGACCATTTGTAGAATCGAATACCAAACTTTGGATGAATCAAAGGCTCTAAGCTTAACTTACTGGAAAATGAAGAATGTTTTAAGATTAATAATAATTTTGTCTTAATTAGCCCTTAACTTTGTTTTTGGATTTAGACTTCTGTAATAAATTATGACATAAGTGTCACATTGAGTGGTTAAATCATTCTTATTGTTTCTTGGTTCTTACTTTAGAAATGGCTGAACAGGGACCAACTCAAATCACTCTAAGTGGGAGTTTTGGATATCGAGCAAAGAAAGGAAGTAGAAAAGCACATAGTATAAAGGCATGTTTTCGAGGTTGTGAGATCATACGAAATGATGTCCCTAGGGCGACACAAAATCTGATACAAAATGAAAGGGCCATACAAAGGGAAAGAAAAAAGAAAATGAAAGAGTTCAAGTCTTTTAAGATGTCAACTAACATTAGTGTTGCTAGTTTTATACATTTGTTTGAGATAAAACGTGTGGAGCTATAAAACTATGTAGAAATCTTCAATTGGGAAGCATTAGCTATTTTAGTAAATTCTTTTCGTGACCCTTGGGTGGAGAGATTAATTGATGTTTACCATGAGATTTGGCATAGCGAGACTTTTTGGTTGTACATAAGTCATCTAGAATATTTATCGAACAACTTATATTTTTAGATTGACTTGTAACATAAAGTTATTTATTAAATTTATATTATATATATTAAGTTGTTTATCTCTTTTTATGTGAATTTCATTCATTTATTTGAGTTTAAAATGACTTAATTAAAAGATATCATCCTAATACACATTACAAAATTAATTTCTAATTTTGGCCAAGTGTTTAGTTCGTATATGATGATTGGATTCTTAAGTATCCTTTCGATTTTACACTAAACACGAAACCTTTAGGTGAAATGATTTTCTTAAATGTGTAATTTCCATGCATAATTGATAATACGCTTGCATAATTGTCTCTTAAGAACAAACATGGCATCGAAAAGCATAATTGCCGACTTGTACAAAGTAGAAAAACTAAATGAGACAACTACGATATTTGAAGTCGTAAGATGTGTATGTACTGGAAGAGCAAAACTCTCTTGAAGGTATTAACCATGTATTAAGTCTACCAGAAGAGGGAAATACTGCACAACACAGAAGAGACCTAAAGCTTATAAAGCTTGGAAAAAGGCTGATTCCATTGCACGTGGAATCATTGTAAGTTCTGTAGTTGATAACCTCATACAAGAGTTTGAGGAATTTCCTACTGCCGATTCCATCTAGGCGCACTAGTGAGGAACATATTGGGGTACTTCTGTCACCTACCTCAGATAACTAACTATCAAGTTTGACACTTACAAGAAGCTTCATGATCAGAACATCAAACAACACCTTAGGGTGATATTGAATATGATAGCTCAACTCAAAAGTGTTTTTCATATTCTTTTAGATGAGCAGCACATTCAACCAGTAATCTGATTACTTCTCAACAATTAGGAATACTTGAAGGTTAACTTAACCCATAATTATAGCATCAAAACTTTTTTTGATGTTTCTCATCATGTTGAACTTGAAGATGAGCGACTTGGTGTTGCTAAAACTGCTTCTAATACCTGTATGGCAGAATCAAGTGGTATGAACTCTTTATGATTCAAGCGTAAGAAGAAGTGGAAAAAGAACAAGAAGGGCAAAGATATCGAAGAAGGACCCTCTGAGAAAAAGAACAAGCCAAATTCAAAGAAGGGAAAAGGTTTTTCAAGAAGAAAGATGAGAGCAAAATGAAGTGCTACAATTGCCAAAATTTGGGGTATTTTGCTCAAGAATGTCCGGAGCAGAAAAAGGTAGCATTTCTAAATGCAACCCTTAGTGCTACATATGTTTCTAGAACTACTTTATTAACTGAATCATATCCTATGTGGATTGTAGACTCAGGAGCCACCGACCATATGAGTTGAGATTGAGAGCGTTTGTAGATTTCTATCAAGTTTTACCTCAATCAAGGTGGATCTATGTAGGAAATAATGCAAGACTTGAAGTCAAAGGGATTGTCACTTGCAAAGTAGATTTGCATGGAGGCCGGTCTTTAATATTGCATGATGTCCTATATGCTCCAAAAATTTGATGAAACTTAGTATCTATGTCTGTTCTTTTAGATATTAGTTTTTATTTATTTTTTAGTTATAATTGTGTAAGAATTACTATAGATAATGTTTTTTTTTATGATTTTGGGACATTGTTATGATCTTTTTATTGTTTTAGATTGTAATCCTTCAACTTATGAATATTATGTTGACCATTGTGTAATGTCATGTTATTCAAGTAATAATGATGTTGAAATACTTACATGGCATGCTAGATTGGGTCACATAGGGCAAGACTAAATAAATAGATTGGCAAAGGAAGGACATCTAGGTTTTTTCTCCAAAATTAAAATGCCCACTTGTCAAAATTGTCTTTCCAGAAAGATTACACGTAAACCATTTGAAAAGGCTAAAAGGGCCAAATTTCCATTGCAATTATTCCATTCAGATATTTGTGGTCCAATGAATATGAAGGCAGGGACTGGTGCTTCATAGTTCATTACATTTATTAATGATTTTACATGCTTTGGTTATGTCTATTTGATATCTCATAAATCCAAAGCACTTGAATTCTTCAAAACATATATGAATGAAGTTGAGAATCAATTAGACAAAAGTATAAAGGCATTAAGAACCGACAGAGGTCATGAATATTTATCAAAATGGTTTGAAGAAATGTGTATCGAAAAAGGCATTATCAGACAATTAACTATTCCTTGTACACCTTAACGAAATGGTGTAGCCGAAAAGAAGGAATAGAATATTATTGGATATGACAAGGTCCATGATGGCGCAGGAAAATTTACCAATCTTTTTCTGGGAGATGCATTATTAACTGTGGCCTACATATTGAATAAAGTGCCTTCTAAATTGGTATCTTCTACTCCAATCTTTAATGATCTACGACCTTGAGGTTGTGCTGCATATATTAAAGATTGTTTTGGTAAGTTTGGAAAACTAAGTCCAAAATGAAAGAAATGTATCTTTATAAGATACTCAGAATACTTCAAAGGATATGTGTTCATTGGTGAATTGGAAGATGGAAGTACTACTGAATTTAAATCACGAGATGTCACATTCCTAGAAAATAATTTTTCAAAAAGGAATGAAATAAAAGAAAATGAGTCTCTTTACATTGAATTCAGATGATCAAATAATGTCACAGGACATGCTTGATAATTCAATTGATCAAGAAATGATTCTTGGTCCAAGTGGGAGTCATTGTAATACCCCTTATTTTTGGGCTAGTCTTTGAACCATCGTTCCTACGTGTATAAGTTATAATCTAAATGATTTCCATGTGAATATAAGTTTCATGATCTTTATTCTCTTTTTCAATTTGATTTTGAGGTGAAAATATTCATAAGAATCAATTAGAACAAAGTTATACTTTACTCTAAAACAAATAAGTAGAATAAGAATTTTTCCCCCTTTTATATTTTAATATTATATAAAAGGGAACAAAAATGGACCCATACAAAACAAGGAGTCTACAGATTATATTTGCACAAAAGCCTATCTTCATTATTATATTTTATATAATTCTTTTCTCTATTTAAGAGCACTGCATAGAATACTTTTACAAGTTGTACAACAATTCCTTATCAATTTCATTTGTCATTCTTCCAAGAAAAATGGAATTACTTTGTACGCGCTTTTACAAAACATGCGCACTTACTCCTCTTCCTTCACTTTTCTTTATCATTCATACAAAAAATGGAGATTTGAAACAATAATCTCATATCAGTCAAAAGAAAATATGTTGACATTTAAATACATATACAAACCTGACTAAATTTATTTTGATTTCTCCAAATCAAAAAATAATAGTCAGATCCATAACGAAATCTGCGATGCACTAGTTACAAGTTTAACCGGATTCAGAACGCAATTGGATTTGCATCTGTTTGCAGATCAGAAGATCAACTGTCCAATTTTTGTTGAATCTTAAATTCCGATTACATTCGGTTATGTCCATTTTCTTATCATGTAAGAAAGTACAGAATATTTCAAGAGATTTGCACAGTAAAATTCAAAATTTTACATGCAAAATTAGAGAAATTTCAACCTATGCTCTGATTCCATTGTAATAAAAAATACAGAGCAAAACAAAATTAGTGTGTACCTTAAATTCGCAATGGAAACTGATTTTGCTTCCTAAAAGATCTTGCCCAAGTCAATTTTGTTTATCTTGGAAACGGAATGTAAATCCACAAACTAAATGCTTACAATTTAGTGTTTTTGTAATGCAGTCTTTTTCTCTGTATTTTCATTTCTTTGTTACACCCTTTGCTGAAGAAGAAAACTCAAATATAAAGGGTGTGGGACAGTTTTCTTTTGTAACTGTTCTCGTCAAAATTCAAAATTTAGTCTTTAATTTTCTTTTTTTTAGATAAATGAGAAAACGGGTCGAGTTGGGTCAGTTCACATGGGTGACCCATGACCCGAAATATCTAATAGTAATGATGGAGAAATCTTGATGCAAGATGAATGTGGCACACAACTAGTCTCTTACAACAAAAAAGTGAAGTTTAGGAAAGGCAATGTTTATGGTAATTGAACTTCAATAATTAGATACATTTCAAGTTTTACTCACTAAAGACTGTCATAGAGGACAAGTTTCAAGTCTCAAATATTTATTGCAGAACTAAGATAGTTTGGTAGGTATTTGTTTTGTATTACTTACTCAAGGATATGATGTTTTGTTTCTGTACTTCTGACATAATTTGATGTTAAGTATGGCAACTTCTAATGTTTTTGTATTATGGTAGAACAACAACTTAGCTTATATGACTGTATATGTTATCCATTATCACATTTCTTTTTCCTTAGATTAAGAAGTCTCTAAAGAAAAACTTTATGAAATTATGGCTTACAATTTTAGGGACATTCACAAAATTAGAGGCAACCGAGGTTGATGAGGCTATACATATTTGCTCCGTTCCAACATAGAAGGATGCACTTTATCGTATACCAGTGACTGAGGTGCACTTAAATGGAGAGACACAGATAACGATGATTCAATTTAGACACTATAAGTTTCAATTAAGAGAGAAATTCCTAATCATATAGTTATCTAATCCTATTTTCATCTAATTGCTAAATATATCTTAGTGTGTGTTGGGTATGTGAGGGTTTCATAGAAACACGGATTAGACCAATAACAACAAAAGCAGTATGATCCCGAAAGTGGGGACTTGGGAGAATAAGATATACACAAATCTTACCCCCACCTTTGTAGAGTAGAGAGGTTATTTCCAAATATATCCCCGACTCAAAATAAGAGTATCCAAAGTAGTGTTTTAAGAAAAGAGACAACAAAATAGCAAAAAACAAAACAAATAATAATGCACTATGAAAAATAAGAGATAGAAGTTGTGTCACATCCTATCTAATCATCTCCCTCAATTATTAGCTTTTACCTCTCCAAACTATTGCTACTATCAACCTCTTACACCCATTCCCTGGTGTATCCTCTCTCCTTCTCTTCACATGCTGAAAAATTAAAACAATTGGCAATTTTTTTCCCTTGAAATATCTATATGATAACTAACAAGGTCACATTTTTACTACCAAAAGAATCTAGATGTTGCTTATTTTCCTTATTGTCTATGCCATTTGTGGCCAATAGGTTTAAACAAAGGTCCTACCTAAAAGCATGTCCTTAGATAATTTTTTCAGCACTTTTTAGGTGTTGTCTAGAATTAGTGTTACCTTAGGCCAATTTTTTTAATGAAGAAGAGGAATCTGAAACTTATCGCTGTTTTGGACTTTGCAAAAATCATTATCTGATGTACCCTTCCATATGAAATTTACTAGAAATGGTGAGAACAATATTATTCTAAAGGAAGACAAATTTTCATTCCAGTTCTTAATAAGCCATTTTGTTCAAATTCAGTATTATGCTATTAAGCCTCATGGAAAGATCTAAGGGTACGTTCTTTTTATGTACACGTAGTGTCTTGTGTGACAATTTATATATTATGTAATTTGATAATTGATTCAAGCTTGTAATAGGGAAAATCATGCTGAATATATTAAGTTGTCCTTTTTTTAATGTATGTTTGGTAAATGATGAATCTCTTCGTGAAAATTCTGTCTGTTTGTCAAACTGTCACTGTAATAATACAAATATAAATCTTCTTATTCTTAATTGTACTTAAGAATGGAACAACTTAGTGTTAGCCTCCTGTAACTAACTAATATTTAAAAAAAAAAAGACAAACTAACAAAATAAACATACAAGACATATCTTGGAGGATCTCAAAGTATAAAATCAAAAGATGGGGCGCAATCAATGAAGATCTCAGACTAAGATGGAAAGAACCAAATAAATAATTTAGCGACCTTAGAGGAACTTAAAATATGGAATCAAAAGATATTCACACAAGAAGCAATTAATGATGATTTTAGACCAAGTTTAGAAAGATTCAGAAGTGTAATCAAAGGAGAAAATCAGTACAAGGCAAGATTCTCATGGACACCAAGCATGGAAAGAGATCGTAATCCTTACACAGACATATCCGAGATGGATGTATATGAATATCACCTATCAGTCCAGAAAAAAAAAATATATCACATGCACAGACATATCTGATATGGATGTGCTAATGATATGAATCCTGAATCAAGGAATACATACAAATCCCTGATTGAAAGAAACTCCCTTAGGGTTTCTTTTTAGAGAAAAGAGGTAGCAAAGATGAAGACTAAATAATTGCATAAGAGAACAGAAGGATGAGCATGCAACTTCACTAGAACTACAATTTTGTCTCATATTTTAATTCTTTATAAAGCTTAGTAACTCTCTTAGTTTGCAATTGTTATAGAAATAAAAGGATAGAGTCAATTCTCAGTTATACTAGTTGAGGCCATGTCACAAGAACCAGACAATGTTAAACTTAGATCCAGGATGTGTCCATTCACACTGTATCCCATGTTTCACTTTAAGCTCTAAATAAAACCCTTGCCACCTAATGGGACTAAAATAGAAACCACACTAGTGATTCAAACCAGTATAAAATTTTTTTGTCTTCTCTTATACTTTATTTGTTATCTTTAATTTATTTCAAATTTATTTCTTATACTAACCTGCATGGGACTCGACTGACCAGGTTGATCCGTTGACTTGAGAAAAATTTTAATTTATCTCCCTCTTGAATTTCAATTCGTATCAGAGAAGTTCTCACAATAAAGAGTCTCTTAACCTCATGTGAGTAAATATCAAATGGCCAACTACCAAATTCCAAGAGAACTCCTTTAAGATGGAAATTCCTCAACAAGGCCAACCTACTTCAATGGACAACACTACTCGCACTGAAAGAACAAATTCAGAATCTTTATGCAGTCAACTAACTTTTAGGCTTGGGTAATTATCATGAAGGGGCCTAAACATACACCCAGAATGAAGGACAAACAAAAGGAAAAGGAATCCAACAGCACAAATAATTTTGAAACCTTTAAAATAACAAAAGGATATGAGGTAATTAAAACTAATTCTAGAGCTATAAGTTTGCTTTACTATGCATTTAGTAGAGAAGAATATAACAAAATATCAACCTACAAAACAACCAAGGAAGTGTGGGACAAACATGAAGTAACTTGTAAGGTACTACCAAAGTAAAGGAAGTCAGGATTAGTGCTCTGGTTAATGAATATAAGCTTTTTAAAATGGAGGAAAATGAAGGTGTGGAGTTTGCACACTTTAGAATTTTTTTTTGTGAACTCAAGTCTATAGAAATGATCTTCTCAAACACTCTTCTAGTCAAGAAATTAGTGAGGAGTCTTCCAAAAGCATGGGAAACCAAGGCATCCACCCTAGAGGATGGAGATCTCCATAACATAACATATGATGAGCTGCAGGTAATCTTCTTACATATGAACAAAATTATATAAATAGGTACAACAAGGAGGAGAAAAAGAAACCTATAGTCGTTAGTGCTATTAGCCTAGGAGAAACAAAAACATAGATAAAGACAACAATGAAAGAATAACCCTTGTAAATCGTAGAGTCAGACAAATTCTAAGGTAAAGGCAGTAGAGACCCCAACAAACCTTCAAAAATAATTAACACACAGGAAATGATGATTATTTCTACCATTGCAGCAAACCTGTCCATATTAAACCAAATTATCCTAAACTAAGGAGAAGATCATCTAAGAAAAATAGAAATGTAGGGACTTTGAGTAATGAAGATAAAACAAAGGACAATGCAAGATTTGCTAATATGTGTTTTATGACAATAGGTGAACCCATTAAGGTAAGACCCTTTGACTACCAAAATTGCAATATAATATAATCAAATCTTGATATGATAACTGATGAACTTCAAAAGGTGTGATGAATGTTACGCCACAGCGTACACCAAGCGCACGTGGTCACACAAGTAGTAAAATGGCCTATGAAAGCCAAGTATCAATTGTTCAGAGACTTATGCTCAATAATGATATAATTATAGTCTTACTATGAACATTAAACAAGTGCGAAAGTAACCAAACATGTTTGACAATTACAAACTTAAAGTAACCATAAATAATTTGATAATGGATAATAAAAGGGAGAAACCCAGGTTTAAGGAACTACAAACAATCCTACGTAGCTATATAATCTCGTTGGTTTAGTTAATCATCTTAGTTGTTGGTTCACAAGGTTGATAACATGACTATGGTCTTCCAATCATTTGAATTTGTACCAATTATGTGTGACAATACTGGTGCTATTATTCTGTCTATGGTTTCTATGCATGTCATAACCTAACCCCGAGACAGGCCCTGATGGGCGTATCAAGCCTACTATAGACCGGAAACCACCCCCTTAGCCTAAACTCAAGAGAACAATTATAATAATAATGTGAAAATCAATTAGACGGTAATAAGAATATTAATAGATAACTAAAAAGAAGACTAGGATTCAAAATAACAGCCAACCTACACTTGTCCGTAATAGCCTCTAAAACCAAAATAGCAACTAAGTCAGGACATGCCCTCGAATATCACAAAGAGAATCTAAAAGTACGAAGTAAATAAAAAAGAATAACGAAATGATAAGGCCTTTTGAAGGATGGAGGCTCACCACTTTACAGTAACTCAATAGATATGATAATCTACCTAACCCTGTACAGGATCAATAAAAAAGTCTTCAAACCCTACATCATGTAGCTTCCTAGGATGGTCAGCGGGATAAACACTAGAATTTTACTCATGGAAAGTGATAATATAATGCCATCTCCAAAATCAGCCAAAATCACATACACACATTCATATATATATATATATATATAGGATGTCAGGATAAGGTAAGGGTCATGAACTTAAGAATTTTAAAACCATTAACCTAGATTGTGTTGCTCGATCAGTCCTAAAGTCACCCATGGGCAATATAGGTTTAGCTCCTTCTGCTGAAAGTGCCCCAGTGCGTGTTAGCCACATGAATAGTAGAAAAATCGAGGGAAAACTAAAGCCATCATGGGCAATATCCATCCCAAATATATATATAGATAAAGTATGTATAGAGCACACTATTATATATACCCCAATGATGACAAACATGGTTTCCACTATTCGTACCCTGGGACTTATACCTTCACGGTGAGATACACAATCCCCTTTAAGCCCAAATTAAAATAATTTGTACATAAACCAATCCATTAACCCAAGAGTTATTCATTAAGGAATTTACCACATGGTATCGTCGTACCAAATATGCTTGCAAGCTTATTTAATTATGCCAAACCAATTTATATAAACATATTGACTCCCAAGTTCCATTTAAAATCAAAACCATGACCATCAAGGCCTCCAAATCTATTTTTATATCCATTTATCCAGTAGTGCAATGCATTGGGTTAAAAAACAAGTTAAACTATGCAATTATCCATGATAAAAATCAAATTTACAAAGTGGATTGAGGTTAATGTCAATTCCATGCAAAAATTCATCCAATTTGAGAAAACCCATGTCACCCATTCCAATTATTTGAAAAATGCATCAATTCAATCCCAAAAGCATTAATAATCAATTTAAAACATGCGACAAGTAATTCAATCAGTAACTACTAAAACCCCTCAACCCAATTTGAAAACCCATAATTTAAATCACATGAAAATCTATTTAATTCATGAAACAATTAATAATTCAAGTTTGGGGAAGATAAAAATGTCTGAAATACATAAGAAATTGAAGTCAATTTGAAGTTTGGAGTTCGGATGATGAATTCACTGTAAAACACTTGAATATTTTTTGGTTTTGAGTTTAAGAGAAAAAAAGGATGATTTAATCTTTGAAAACTGAAGAGAAGAGGCTTATTTCATGTTTAAAGGTTGTACTAGGTTTAAAAAGACCAATTCTCATCCAAAACAGGGAATAAGAAAGGATACTTGGCCTTCATATCTTCCCTAACTTCCCATGTAGCTTCTTCCACTTTTTGAAGTCTCCAAAGTACCTTTGCCAAGGCTACATCCTTTGTCCTTAATCTATGAACATGCCTATCAAACATTTTAATTGGGACTTCCTCATAAGATAAGGAATCCATAACACCAACAAGCAATATCAATAAAGGATCACCCATACACTTTTTCAGCATAGACATATGGAAGATAGGATGAATCAAAGATAAACTTGTAGGCATATCTAACTCATAAGAAACATTCCCAATTCACCTCAAAATATGATATGGACCCGCGTAACGAGGATTGAGATTCCCCATATTCCCAAACCTTATGACTGCTTTCATTGAAGATATCTTTAGAAATACCCAATAACTTACTTTGAAAACCAAATGTCGCCTCATATCCACATTAGACTTTTGCTAACCTAAGAATCCATATGTGTTTATCTAATCACTTACACCTTCTCCATGGCTTGGTGAACCAAGTCAGAACCAAAGAAACTAGTCTAACCAACCTTAAACCACCTAATAGAAGATCTACACCTTCTACCATAAAGAGCCTCAAAAGGAGCAATTTGAATGATCTAATGGAAACTATTGTTATACACAAATTCAATAAGAGGAAAATGATCAACCCAACTACCTTTAAAATCAATCACACAGTCTCTTAGAATATCCTCCAAAGTCTAAATGGTGTGCTCTGCTTATCGATTTATCTGAGGGTGGAAAATAGTATTGCGGTTCACCTATGTACCCAAACCTTTCTGAAACAAATGCTAGAAATGAGAAGAAAATTTCGTACCTTGACCAAAATTAGTGGACACAATCATACCATGTAACTTCACAATATCCTGAATGAACAACTTAACATAATAATCTCTTGAGTAGTTAGTACTCACAGGCAAGAAGTGAGTGGACTTAATCATCCTATTCACAATGACCAAAATAGAATCATACTGATTGTGAGACCACAAAATACCCGTGATGAAATCCATATTGATCATCTCCCACTTCCACATGGGCAACTCTATCGCTTAAGACATGCCACAGAGATTCACATGCTTAACTTTAACTTATTGGCAAACTATATAATTGGCAACAAAGTTTGACACATCCTCTTTATATTGTTCCATCAGTAGATTTTCTTTAAGTCATGATACATCTTAGTTGAACCTGGATGAATTGTATATCTGGATTCATGAGCCTTATTCAAAATCCTTTCCCACATCCCATCAACATCAGGAACACACAACCTGCCTTGGTACCTCAAAATACCATCTCCCCGAATCTCAAATGCCATAACCTTTTGTTGACCTACACCATCCTTAATCCACATAAGTATGGGATCCGAAGTCTTATTCTCCTTCACCTCTGCTTCAAAAAATGATTTGACCACTTATTGAACAATGAATCCTCTATCCTTAGAGTCGAAAAGATGAATTCCCAAGTTAGCCAATCTGTGGATATAGTTCACTAATCCTTTTTTCTCCTTATCAACATAGGATAAGCTCCCCATAGATAACCTGCTAAGAGAATCATCAACAACATTAGCTTTACCTGGATAGTAGTGTAGATTTATGTCGTAAATTTTAAGATATTTCAGCCACCATATTTTCCCAAGGTTCAATTCTTTCTACGTGAACACATACTACAAGATCTTATGATTTAAATAGATATCCACATTCACCCCATACAGATAATGGCATTAGATTTTCAACAAAAAGACCACAACTGCCAACTCTAAATAATGAGTTAGATAAGTTCTCTCATGAACCTTAAGTTTCCTAGAAGCACAGGGCACAACATTACCATTCTGCATTAAAACACAACCCAGTCCTACACGAGATGCATTACAAAATACAACAAAACACCAGTATCCTCAGACATGGTCAAAACTTGTACAAAAGTCAACTTATTCTCCAATTTCTCAAAACTACCCTCACAAGAATCGGACCAAAAAAACTTAACCTTTTTCTTAGTTAACTTCATTAACAGAGAAGCAATAGATGATAAATTCTCTGAAAAATTTTCTATAATACCCAGCAAATCCCAAGAAGCTCTTAATGTCAGTTGGGGTTGTGGGTCTAGGCCTTTTCTTAACTGGATTAACTTTTTATGATCTACCTTGATCCTTTTACTAGAAATGACATGCCTAAGAAAAGTCTCAATATTCATCCAGAACTCACACTTAGAAAATTTAGCATACCGCTTCTGATCTTAAGAGTTTGCAACATAATTTAGAGGTTATTGGCATGATTCTCCTCACTCTTAGAGTACACCAAAATGTCATCAATGAAAATAATCACAAACAATTCCAAAAATTACCTGAACACCTGATTGATAAGATCCATGAATGCAGTCGAAGCATTAGTCAACCCGAATGACATAAACCAAAAACTCATAGTGACTATACCAGGTTTGGAAAGCAATCTTGGTGATACCAACCTCTCTAATTTTCAACTGATGATAGCTTGAATGAAGATCAATCTTAGAGAAAAATATAGCGCCCTGAAGCTGATAAAAAAGGTCATCAATCCCAGGAAGAGAGTACTTCTTCTTCACAGTAACCTTATTTAGTTGACAGTAATCTATAATTATTTGAAGAGAGCCATCTTTCTTTCGCATGAATAGTACAAGAGCACCCCACGAAGAAATACTAGGATTAATGAAACCTTTATCAAGAAGATCCTTTAACAGTTCCTTTAGCTTATTTAATATAGTTAGATCCATCCTATAAAAAGTAACAAAAATAGGATAAGTATTTGGCAGAAGATCAATCCCATAATATATTTCCCTATCGAGAGGAATTCTAAGAAGATCATCGGGAAATTTTTTTAGAAATTCATTAATCACGGGGATAGATTGCAAAGAAGGACTTTCAGAGTCAGAATCCTTAACCCAAACTAGATTATACAGACATCCTTTTGAAATCAAATTTTGAGCTCTAAGATAGGAAATAAACCTCCCTTTGGGAACTAAGAAACTCCCTATTCATTCTAGTACTAGTTCATTAGGGGAATGGAAACTGACATTTCGGGTCCTACAATCCAGAGAAGCATAGCACAAATGAAGCCAATCCATTCCCAAGATAACATCAAAATCCACCATATCAACTCTATCAAATATTATTGCATATGACCCAACTAACCATAATTATATCACCAATTTCTCGCTCCTCACAATATCCATGGTGAAACTATCCATAAAAATTACAAGGAGTATACGATGGGGTGGACTGATCTCCACTAGCCTAAGATTGGGCACCCTGTTACTTACGACCACTGCTAACTTAAAAATGTTGATCACCCAAAGTCTTAGGGTATAGAGCACTAGATGTCAAATTAGAATTCACCCGATTCTTTTTCTTTGTCCACTGTTTACCATTTTTCCCACTATTCTGCTAACCTGCACCCTACTCTGAATACCTACACTTTTTATTCTGCCTCTCTCCTATCTCTGTCTATATCTTTTCTCATCTTCAACCTACTGTATCTAAACCACAAATGTAGTGATATCGATATCATTGTTTAACATTGCATCCTTACACTCCAATACCAAGTCACAAGATACCTAAAAGAAAACTTCCTCATCTTGGATCTCATGTTATACATCAACTCTGGAGCATAATGAGACAACTACAAGAACTTTAGGTCATACTCCTTCACACTCATCTTTCTTTGCTTCAGGTTAACAAACTCCTTAACCTTAACTTCTATTATCTTTTTAAGAAAGAAGTGATTAAGAAAGGCCCATGAAAAGTCATCCTACATAGCTTGCTCCACATTATCACCCCTCATAGCTTTCCACTCCTTATACCACTAATAAATTATATCTTTCAACTGATAAGCAACAAACTTTACACTCTCAACATCAATAGCATGCATCACCCTAAAGATCTTCTTCATCTCATCAATGAGACCCTATGGATCTTCCTCAACCTTATAGCCTATAAAGGTTGGGGAATTAAACCCCATCAACTGGCTAACACAAGTGACCTCAGATGAATAAGAAACAGAACCAATGTGCCAGACTAATAAGACTGCGATGCCACCAACTAAGTAAGCATATGAATCGATAGACAAAACTCCATATTAGAGATATTTACCTGAGGTGGATGATCATAAGTATCACTCACCTAGGAAGCATGAGGAGGACTAGTAAGGGTTGGTGAAACTCTACGTGGAGATGAATAATTAGTAGCAGGGACCCTAGATCAGATATGTACTCCATACATAAAACAAGTCCCCTCCATATTATCTCAGGTAGGATAGAGATCCCAACAGGGTTTCTACGAGCATCAAATCTTTAGGAAGGCATAATATAAAATGTGAGGAAACCATAAGGTTAGAGAAATTTTATAACACTAGACTCTATAGCCCAAAATAGAACACAAGAAAGAGAAATATTCCTAAATGCCTTGTAGCCTCATCCTTATAAGTGTGGCACTTTACACACCTATAAAAAGAGCTCTACTAGACACGACTATGTGGAAACCCATGACTCTAAATCGTACTATAATACCAAGCTTTTCATGCCCCGACCCCTGGCCTGGCTATGATGGGTATCTCAAGCCCACCATTGACTAAAGACCACCCCTTAGCCTAACGTCAAGGCCACAATAATAATAATAATAATAATAATAATAATAATAATAAGGAAGCCAATTAAATAGTAATAAAAAATGTATAGATAACTCAAAAGAAGACTAGGAGTCAAAACAACAACCAACCCACACTTTTCCACAATAGACTCTAAAACCAGAATAACACCTAAGTCGGGACCAAAAGAATCCAAAAGTATGAAGTCATTAAAGAAATAATAATGAAATAATAAGGCCTTTCGAAGAATGGAGGTTCATCACTTTACAACAACTCAAAAGGTATTCTAATCCACCTAATGCTGCAAGAAGAAACAAAAAAGTCTTTGAACACTACATCATGAAATAATGTAGCATCCTAGGATGGTCAGTGGGATAAACACTGACATGTAACTCAGGAAAATTGACAACACAATGCCATGTCCAAAATTAGTAAAAATAACATGCACACATTCATATATACATATATATAGGATGTCGGTACATGGTTAGGATCATGGACATGAGAGTTTTCAAAACCATTAATCTGGACTGTGTAGATCAATCCATCCTAAAGGTACCGATGGGCTATATGGTTTAAGCTCGTCTTGCAGAAAGGGCCACAATATGTGTTAGCCGTATGAATCGAGGAAAAATAAGGTAAAACTAAAGACTCCATGGGAAATAGCCATCCAATATATATAAATACCTTGTATTAAGCACACGATTGTATAGATGCCTAACGCTGGCAAAAGTGGTTTCCAGCGTTCGTCCAGTCAGGAGTTACACTTTCACAGTGAGCTATACAATCCCCTTTAAGTCCAAATTAAAATAATTTGCACATAAACCAATCCATTAAGTTAGGATTCATTTAGTAAGGCATTTACCACTAGGTACTGTTATACTAATATGCTTTCAAGCATATTGAATTATGCTAAACCAAATCACATAACCACATTGACTCCTAAGTTCCATTTAAAATCCAGACCATGGCCACCAAGGATTTCCAAATACACTTTTATATCCATTTATCTAGTAATATAATTCATTAGGTTCAAAAAATAGTTAAACTATGTAATTACCGAAAATAAAACTCAACTTTACAAAGTCGATTGAGGTTAATGCCAATTCCAAGACAAAATCCATCCAATTTAGGAAAACCCATGTTTTTCATTCCAATCATTTAAGCAATGCATCAATTCAGTCCTAAAAGTGTCAATTTAAATCGTGAATAATCTATTTAAAATATGGGACAAGTAATTCAATCAGTAACAACCAAAATCACTAAGCTCAATTTTAAAACCCATAATTTAAATAAAATTAAATATATTTAATTCATGCTACAGTGTAAAATTCAAATTTAGGAAAGAGAAAAATGCCCGAAATACATAAAAAATTAAAGTCAATTTGAAGTTTGAAGCTCAGAAGATGAATTTACTGTAAAATTCTTGAATATTCTTTGGCTTTGAGTTTGAGAAATAGAAAGGATGATTTGATCTTTGAAAACTTAATAAAAGAGGGATATTTTATGTTTAAAGCCGTATAAGGGGTAAAAAGATGTAACACCTAAATTTGCTGACCCGGAATGCTACATGGTGCTCATGACCCCGAGGGACCACAAGCTAACCTATGACTGATATCTGTACCTATATAATGCAAATCATGATATAATAATATGGAATACATAGAACTGTAAGGCCATAAGGTTCAACTGAATAAAATCATGTGGGCGAAAATACCCAAAACAGCTAAATCTGAATGTGAATCTGAAAGCCTCTAAACTGCCTGAATAAGGAGTTGGAGGAACATGTCTCCAACTAACTCCATAAAACAGAACTGAAGAATAAATAAATGAATCAAATCATATTGTCGTCGAATCAATGAGGACTCACTGTGTCTCTGCGACTAGAACGCTACCACTACTGTTGGGCTGGAGCTCATGTCTCAAAACCTATGGTGTAACATGAAGAGAAAGCACCATAGCACAAATACGTCAGTACAACTGGTGTACTAAGTATACGAGAAAGGTAGGCTGAACATGAAGGGTTTCATGCATGAACAACACTGTCTGATTAATATGAACGTGGGAGTGCAAACACACATATATAGAAACTGGGATTGTGAATACGTGATAGCATAACCTATAAGCTAATACATGGTTTACTGATAACTGTCATGACTGATAATGAAATTGATAACCTGGATGACTGTATCTGAAAGTCCTGTATATACTGAAATCTAAAGAAATATCTAAGTTCTTTTACTGAGGATACTGAAATTGTGGGAAGTCGTGTCTAACCGATATGCCCCATGTATGCCGTTATGGCTAAGCTGGGGTCCAATCTCTGCCCCAACTGGAGGGGTGTCAATACTGCACCACTGGTAGGGACAGCTGTGAGACCCTATACTAGCAAGTACTCAAATGAGAACGGTGGGAACCCTAAACTGACGGATTAAGCTACCTCATCAACCCTAATTTGATGGGTTAAGATATCTTCACCTACACTGGCTACGTAATTCTGGAACACAAGGATTGCTACTAAGAATCACACCCTTAACTGGCGGGTGAGTTCCCATCCTTAGGCTCACTCGGTGCTAACCTCGATACCCATCTGGAGGGACTGGACATGAATAACTGACTGTGCATGACTTGATCTTACTGAATTCCATTGACTGGCGGAATGTTACTGATATCTGAAAACTGACTAAGATCATGAGGTTTTCCTGAGTCACATGATTAACTGAAGTTTATAGAATCATAGCTTGAGTTCAGATATCATGAAACAAGACATGGATCTAGGCACACAACTATAGTTTTTGGGTAAAAGTACCCCCAGGACTCGATGGAAGGAAACTAACACACATGACTAACTTGATCATAAGAGTAGAGTCCATAATTTATAATATCATAAGTAGGGATCTCATACTAAGCATGGTTATAAACAATGTATTGCATGGAAAGGATTTCATATCACAAAGAAGTACTTGCACAATCTTAATATCATGTTCATTGCATAATCACTTTGGCAACACATACTAATAGCATGGAAGTTCATAGGGATTGCATGACTATCATACATCTTGTTCAGAAGTAGGCTTTGCAAGTAAACATAGCATAATCTCATAAGAATAGTTCATGAGTATTCCAACAACATTTACAAGGCACATTAACAACATAGAAGTCATTGGAATGTAAGGGCATATCATGAATCCTTCACTTAGTCACAATTTAGCTATATTGCATGATTTCTAGTTCCTTAGGTATTTTATCAAACACCTTACATGCACATCTTAAGAATAGATGAATTCATCAAATTATACATCATGAACAACCAGATTTACATGTTTCTAACTCATATGATATCATGAATTCACAAAAACATTTAAAGATTTCATCTTGGAAATCACCCAATATCAACAACATGATCATCAACACCCAACAATATAGAATCATACTTTATAATGAAAAAGAGGAAAATAAACAAGAATCAACATAGGTATGATCATATCACCACAATCAACCAAGCTTTTGTATTTTAAAGATCTATTCTTAAACTTCACGGACGAAAGGAATCCGTAGATGAACACTACGCATACCTTAGTAGGAAGATTCTTGATGATTAACGGAGGAATTTCCTTGAAATTGGATCTTCAAGCTTAATTATACAACCCTAGTTTTTTTCTCCTTTAGTGCTCTTGGATGATGAGCTTTGAGATGAAAATAGGGTTGCAGTATGTTTAGAATATATATATTTCATAGGGTTAAGTTTAGGGATGTGTAAGGAGTATTTAAAGACTTAATTACCTTTAAAATAACTCAAGACGAAGTGTTTTTGACACCTGGAATTTACTTAGGCGGCGCCCAAGTGATCGCCTATGCTTGGGTTGGGCGGTGCCTAACCAATCACCTATGCTTGGGTTGGGTGACGCCTAACCAATCTCCTATGCTTGGGTTGGGCGGCGCCTAACCAATCACCTATGCTTACCGTCTCTCATGAAAATGGGCATAAGTTTTCACTCGGGTATTGGATTAAGACAAAATTGGTATCATTGGAAAGATAATTCAATTTTCTACAATTTAGTGGGTCTAAATCAGACAAAATACCATTGTAACACCCCGATTTGCTGAACCAGAATGCTACACAGTTAATAGGTACCAAGTTTATACTGGAAACATGAACATGAAACTTAACAAGCTTAAGGAGAACTGTTACCTTGAGCTTGATCTGAATTGGTAGGGAAGAGGTGAGGATACTTGGTATACATATCTGCTTCTGCTTCCCAAGTAGCTCCCTCATGAGACTGATTTCTCCAAAGAACCTTGACTAGAGGGACTTCTTTGTTTCTTAATCTACGAGTCTAATAATCTAAGATTTCGATTGGAATCTCTTCATAAGAGAAGCTATTGTAAATGTCGATGCTCTGAATAGGGACAACAAATTCTAGGTCACCAATGCACTTCTTTAGCAAAGAGATATGGAAGACTCAATGGACTGAGGCTAGATCTAAATGCAACCCAAGCTCATAAGCTACCTTGCCGAAGTGACAAAGAATTCTGAAGGGATCGACATAATAGGGACTGAGTTTCCCTTTCTTGCCGAACCTCTTCACTCCCTTCATGGGAGAGATCTTAAGATAGACATAGTCATTGACCTCGAACTCAAGATCCTTTCTATGAACATTTGCATAGGACTTCTGTTGGCTCTGAGCAGCCTGGAGTCTCTCTCTGATCAACTGAACTTTCTCTAAGGCGTCGAATACTAAGTCAGGACCTATGATTGAGGCCTCACTAACTACGAAACAATCAATCAGAGATCTACATCTCCTACCATAGAGAACTTTGAATGGAGCCATCTGAATACTAAAATGATAGCTATTGTTGTATGCGAACTCAATCAAAGGCAAGTGGTTGTCCCAACTTTCCTTGAAGTCAATTACACACGACCCTAGCATATCTTCAAGAGTCTAAATGGTCCTCTCTGCCTGACCATCTGTCTGAGGATGAAGTGCTGTGCTGAGATGGACTTGGGTACCGAGACCCTTTTGGAATATTTTCCAAAAGTAAGAAGTGAACTGGGTACCTCTGTCTGAGATGATAGATAGTGGAGCACCATGTAACCTGACTAACTCCTTGATATAGGTTTGGTATAATCCTCGGCGAAATAAGAAGTACGAACAGGAAGGAAATGAGTTGACTTGGTCATTCTATCTATAATGACCCAGACTGAATCATACTGATGATGAGTTCTAGGCAAACCCGTCATGAAGTTCATGTTAACTTCTTCCAACTTCTAAGTAGGAATGGTGAACTCTTGCATGGAACCACTAGGTTTCTGATGCTCTATCTTAACCTGTTGACATGTAGAGCACTTAGCCACAAACTCTACAATATCTCTCTTCATCCCACTCCACTAATAGATCTCTCGCAAGTCGCGGTACATCTTAGTAGCCCCTGGATGAATAAAGTATCATGCACCATGCGCTTCTGTAAGAATTTGCTACCTCAATTTATCTACACCTGGAACACATAGACGACCCTGACAACGAAGAACACCATCTACCCCTTGGGAGAAAACCTCGACTCTCTGATTCTGAACTGACTCTTTAAGCTTGACAAGGCTAGGATCCCTGTCTTGTTTCTCTTTCACCTCAAAAACTAGAGATGACTCTGGACTACTATGAATACATACACCACCCTCTAAAGAATCGACTAAGCGAACGCCTAGTCTGGCAAGCTGATGGATCTCCTGAGCCATCTTTTTCTTATTATCCTTAACGTGAGAAATAATACCCACGGAGAGTCGACTGAGAGCATCGGCCACAACATTGGCCTTGCCTAGATGATAAAGAACACTCATGTCATAATCCTTCAAGAGCTCTAACCACCTTCTCTGGTGAAGATTGAGATCTTTCTGGGAAAAAACATACTGGGGGAGTTTATGGTCTGTGAAGACATCTACATAAACTCCATAGAGATAATGCCTCCAAATCATCAAGCCAAAAACTACCACTGCTAACTCAAGATCATGAGTAGGATAATTCTTCTTATGTGGCTTTAACTGTCTGGAGAAGTAGGCTATGACCTTACCATGCTATATGAGGACACAACCTAAACCCACTCTGGATACATCACAATAGACCAGAATATCATCTATAAATACTATGACAAACATGTCCAAGTACCGCTTGAACACACGGTTCATCAAATCCATAAAAGCTACTGGGGCATTGGTAAGACCAAATAACATGACTAAAAATTCAAAGTGACCATACCGAGTACAAAAAGCTATCTTCAGAATGTCACATTCTCTAACTATGAGTTGATGATAGCCTGATCTGAGGTCTATCTTAGAGAAGTAACTGGCACCCTGAAGTTGGTTGAATATATCATCAATCCTGGGAAGAGGATATCTGTTCCTGATCGTGACCTTGTTGAGTTAACGATAATCAATACACAGAGAACCGTCTTTCTTGCACACGAATAATACTGGCGCACCCTATGGGGAAACACTGGGTCTGATTTATCCCTTATCTAAGATATCCTTCAACTGATCTTTCAGTTCCTTGAGTTCTGCTGGTGCCATTCTGTATGGCAGAATAGAAATAAGTTGAGTATCCGGAAGAAGGTCTATGCCAAAGTCAATTTCCCTTTTGGGAGGAATGCCTGGAAGATCTTTGGGAAAGATATCTGAGTATTCATTAACAACAGGGTCTATTTTGAGGATGGGATATTCAGAACTAGAATCTTTAACATGCACGAGATGATACACACCCCTTAGAAATTATTTTCCTTGCCCAAAGGTAGGAAACAAGTTGACCCCTGAACGCTGAAATGCTACCCTTCTACTCTAGGACGGGCTCATTTAGGAACTGAAACTGAACTATCCTGTTTCTACAATTGACTGTGGAATAGCAGGAATGAAGCCAATCCATGGCAAAAATGACATCAAAATCAGTCATCTCTAACTCCACTAAATCTACTGATATGGATTTCTGAGATATCATAATTGGGCAGTTCCTGTAAACCCATCGGGCTATGATGGTATTACCTTCTAGGGTAGAGACTGAGAAGGGCTCTGCTAGGACTTTGGGACTGATTCTGAAATCACTTGCTATGTATGGAGTAACAAAAGACAAAGATGCACCTGGGTCTAGCAAAGCATAAACATGAACATGGAAAATCTGTAACGTACCAGTAACGACATCAGGAGAATTTTCCTGATCCGATCGGGAATGAAGAGCATAGAGTCTATTTGGGCATTGCCCACTGGTAGCACTAGAAATGGCACCCTGCTGATTCGGGCAACTAGACTGAGCTGTAGAATGATTTTGCCGACCCTGAAGACTTGACTGCAAACACTCCCTAATCCTGTGTCCTAGCTTGCCACAACAAAAATAGACATTACTACCGGCTCTGTAAATGCCCTTGTGGTTCTTACCATAATTCTGATAAAGGGGATTCATTCGGGCACTGCCAACACTGCCCTGAGATTTAGAGCCTGGCACTTTGTTTCTATTACCATCTCTGAACTTCGGCACTGGAGCGCTGGCAGAGGAAGGAGCTGGAATGGCTGACTTGGAGTGAAATTGTGAACGATTTTTCCATCTGACTTGGGGTGAGCAAAGTTGAAATTACCTGACCTTGCTCTCTTGTTCTGCCTCTCCCTAGTCTTAAAATTCTGCTCTTCTACTTGCTAGGAATGGGTCATGAGTCTTGCTAAGGTCATATCACCAATCAGCATCACAGACCTACACTCATTTACCACGCTATCGTTAACCCCTGACATGAATTTGCTCATCTTAGCTCTATTGTCTGCAACCACATAAGGAGCATACCTGGCTAGCTGAGTGAATCTAAGAGAATACTCCCTAACCATCATATTCCCCTACCTGAGGTTGATGAACTCAAGAACTTTGGCTTTACCTAGCTCTTAGGGAAAGAATCTGTTTAAGAAGGCTGTGACAAATTCCTCCCACTCGATAGGGCCTGTATCATCTAACCTCTCAAACTTCCACTGTTTGTACCAATGATGAGCAACATCCTGTAACTGGTAGGCGGCTAACTCAGCACTCTCAATAGAAGTAGTACCCATGATGTCAATGATCTTCTGGACTTGGTCAATGAACTCCTGAGGGTCCTCATCAGACTTAGACCCATGAAAAGATGGAGGGTTCATCCGGGTGAAGTCCCAAACCCTAGCTACTTTGGGAGTGGCCACTGGATTGGCCGGAATGACTGGTGGCCATTCATTCTGTGCAGCCATAGACTGAGCAAGTGTGGTAAATACGGCTCTAAACTCCACATGGGAAACATTTTCGCCCAAAGGATATTCGGGCTGAGGAGCTGGCTGGTTTCTTCTCTTTGGGGCCATGGTCTGGAATAAGAGAAGAATGGATTAGACTGAGAGTTTAACTTATGATTATGCTCACTAGCATGAAATGAATAATGAAGAAAGGGGACTATTCCTAAAACATCTTATAGCCTCCCGCACATAAATGTGGCGCGCAACACACCCATGTATTAGATTCTACTAGATGCGGCTTTCAGACTTCTTGGGACTCCATTGAACCTTAGGCTCTGATACCAAGTTTTTAACACCCTGATTTGCTGAACCGGAATGCTACACGGTGCTCATGACCCCGAGGGACCACAAGCTAACCCATGACTGATATCTGTACCTATATACTGCAAATCATAATATAATAATTCAGAATTCATGGAACTGTAAGGCCATAAGGTTCAACTGAATAAAATTATGTGGGAAAAATACCCAAAACAACTAAATCTGAACGTGAATCTAAAAGTAAATCTGAAAGCCTCTAAACTGTCTGAATAAGGAGTTGAAGGAACATGTCTCCAACTAACTCTGTAAAACTGAACTGAAGAATAAATAAATGAATCAAATCATATTGTCCTCGAATCAATAAGGACTCACTATGTCTCTATGACTGGAACACTACCGCTAATGTTGGGCTGGAGCTTGTGTCTCGAAACCTATGGTGTAACATTAAAAGAAAGCACCATAGCGCAAATGCATCAGTACAACTAGAGTACTGAGTATACGAAGAAGGTAGGCAGAACATAAAGGGTTTCATGCATGAACAACACACTGTCTGAGCAATATGAATGTGGGAGTGCAAACACACATATATAGAAACTGGGACCGTGAATACGTGATAGCATGACCTGTAAGCTAATACATGGTTTACTGATAACTATCATGACTGATACTTAAAAAGATAACATGGACGAATGAGAATGGTGGGAACTATCTAAGTTCTTTTACTGAGACTGCTACTGAAACTGTGGGAAGTAGTGTCTAACCGACATGCCCCATGTATGCCGTTATGGCTAAGCTGGGGTGTAATCTCTGCCTCGACTGGAGGGGTGTCAATACCCCACCACTGGTAAGGATAAATATGAGATCCTATACTGGCAGGTACTCAAATGAGAATGGCGGGAACCCTACATTGACGGGTTAAGCCACCTCATCAACCCTAATTTGATGGGTTAAGTTGTATCAACCTACGCTGGCTACGTAGTTCTGGAACATAAGGATTGCTACTAAGAATCACACCTTGAATTGGCGAGTGAGTTTTCATCCTTGGGTTCAATCAGTGCTAACCTCTACTCCCATCTGGAGGGACTGGACATGAATAACTGATTGTGTATGACTTGATCTTACTAAATTTCGTTGACTGGCAGAATGTTATTGATATCTGATAACTCACTAAGATCATGAGGTTTTCCTGAGTCACATGACTGATTGAAGTCTATGGAATCATAGGTTGAGTTCGGATATCGTGAAACATGACATGGATCTAGGCACACAACTATAGTTTTCGGGTACAAGTAACCCCAGGACTCAATGGAAGGAAACTGACATACATGACTGGCTTGATCATAAGAGTAGAGTCCATAATTTATAATATCATAAGTAGGGATCTCATACTAAGCATGCTTAACAATGTATTGCATGGAAAGGATTTCATATCACATGGAAGTACTTGCACAATCTTAATATCATGTTCGTTGCATAATCATATTGGCAACACATACTAATAGCATGGAAGTTTATGGGGATTGCATTGTTATCATACATCTTGTTCATAAGTAGGCTTTGCAAGTAAAAATAGCATAATCTCATAAGAATAGTTCATGAGTATTCCAACAACATTTACAAGGCACATTAACAACATAGAAGTCTTTGGAACGTAAGGGCATATCATGAATCCTTTACTTCGTCATAATTTAGCTATATTGCATGATTTCTAGTTCCTTAGGCATTTTATCAAACACCTTACATGCACATCTTAAGCATAGGTGAATTCATCAAATTATACATCATGAACAACCAAATTTACATATTTCCAATCATATAATATCATGAATTCACAAAAACATATAAAGATTCCATCTTGGGAATCACCCAATATCAACAACATGATCATCAACACCCAACAATATAGAAATCATACCTTATAATGAAAAAGAGGAAAACAAACAAGCATCAACATGGGTATGATCATATTACCACAATCAACCAATCTTTTATATTTTAAAGATTGATTCTTGAACTCCACGGACCAAAGGAATCTATGGATGAATGGTACGCATACCTTAGAAAGTAGATTCTTGATGATTGACGGAGGAATTTCATTAAAATCGGATCTTCAAGCTTAATTATGCAACCCTAGTTGTTTTTATCCTTTAGTACTCTTGGATAATGAGCTTTGAGATGAAAATAGGGTTGCAGTATGTTTAGAAGATATATATTTCATAGGGTTAAGTTTAGGGACATGTAAGGAGTATTTAAAGACTTAATTACCTTTAAAATAACTCAAGACGGAGTGTTTTTGACACTTGGAATTTACTTAGGCGGCGCCCAAGTGATCGCCTATGCTTGGGTTGGGCGGCGCCTAACGAATCGCCTATGCTTGGATTGGGCGGTGCCTAACCAATCACCTATGCTTGGGTTGGGTGGCGCCTAGCCAATCGCCTATGCTTGGGTTGGGTGGAGCCTAACCAATTGCCTATGCTTACTGTCTCTCACAAAAATGGGCATAACTTTACGCTCGGGTATTAGATTAAGGTGAAATTGGTATCGTTTGAAAGATAATTCAATTTTCTAAAATTTGGTGGGTCTAAATCATCCAAAATACCACATTAAAATTGAGTAATGCTTGTTAAAGATGAACCTTGGAAAATCGAACACTAAAACTTGATGGATTCAAAAACTCGTAGCTTGTATTACCTTGAGTGACTCATATGAACATGCTTAATGGATCATAAGCTATCCTATCACTAGGATATTCATTGTAAGTCATGTAGTCAAGTATGAATCACAGGATTAGAAACATGTGGGGTATTTCAATAGACCAAAACCCCTCACCCTAAGTTAAAAAAACAAAACTGGATGAAATTAAGGCACTGGCGTAGCTTGCCATTATCATGGAGGTTAGACTCTGTTCCATGCTGATATTGTGGAGGTTAACCTCCATGAGACGGTTTTATCTTGGATCCTTACTACCTCAGGGTCAAAATATGACCCCAAACCCCTTCCAAAAAATCCAAAACTTTCTGCAAATACACTTTGAACATCCTTAATCATAATTCAAGTGAAAAATTGACACTACACATGCAGAAGGGTCAAACATAAAATCATTGAAATTTTACAGGGTGTCACAATGCATCATTCAAGGCCCAAGAAAATAGATATTAAGCATAATTTTTTTCATGATCATGTTAAAAATTATGATTTTATGTTACAATTAGTTGATTCAGAAAACCAACTTGCTAATATTTTTACAATATTCTTTCTTTAAGAACGATTAGGCTTTCTTAGTAAAAAATTTGAGATTATTTGCATCAATGACATTTGATTGGTGTCTAACTTTCTCACAAAATCATTTAATAATGTGTATAAAATATTTTCCCTCTTTCTCATGGGTTTTTAATCATTATCTTCATCTCATTAATTACTGCCCCATAAGCTTCCGTTCCTTTCCCTTGTTCAAAATTTTCTTGCCTTTTTATCTTCCCAAGGATTGAGTTCTTTTCTTTCAATCAAACACTTTCACCTTCCATCCGTCCACCTTCTTTCAACTCTTTTAATATCCCCCTTCTCCTATTAGTTCTTCTCATCGTTCTCCTTATGAAAAAAAATAATACTTATGGCTAACCTTACAAAATCTTGAGCAAATTGTCTCTTTGATAATCAAGAACAATTTCTCATAGTTATTTTTTCTAAAGAAGACTCTTCTCACTTCTTGTATTCCTCTACCCTAAAAAAGGTGTCTCTCCAAGCTGAAATTTAGCCCACAAAAAGCCATGCTCAATGTAATGACCCTTCTGGTCATTTTCTATATTTCAACTTATTTTTGTCGTTATGGCTTCTTTATAGTTACCCCAAGTCATTTATGACTTTATAGGATTGATGATTTGGTTACCAGGTAGTTTGTTTGGTTTTTAGAACAAATTTCCTATTTAAACATTTTTGCTAGTTCCAAATGGCCACCGAGCAAAAAATTTGCTGAAATAATCTCATATCCAAATTATGACTATGCGAGCAGTTCTAAAATATCAATTTATTCTATGTATACCTTTGGTTTGGGTCGTGAGCTTAATTAGGCCTATTGGTCGAAAAGTTTAAAATTTAAAAATATGGGTGTGGGACCCATATTTGGCCGAAACAAACTTGAATTGAAAATTTAACTTCTCCAATGCATCCAAAACATTGAATTTAGTATAGTTACATAGTTCATTTGCAAAAATAAGATTCCAAATGAGTTTGAGGAACTGTTGCAAACTGGAAATTTTTCAAGGTTTGCTGATATTTGGTTTTGAACAAGGATGTCGCGATCACACACAGGGGAATAGTGATCTCCCTTTGGCAATCATGATCCAAGGTGTGGAGATCACCACATCTCTGTACCTGAAGAGGTCGATAAATAAACCCTAATGTCATGAATTTGGGCATTTTCTCTTCACCTTTGATAGCCAAAAACCCTAAATGGGTGTGATAACTCAAATTGTTCATTTTGGTTAAATTGGGAGCTAGCTAAACATCTATTATTGTGATTCCAAATTAAGGTAAGATTTCATCAATTTAGTGATGTATCTCTAGGTTCTTGACCCAAAACTTCAATGTAGCTTAGGGATGGGTTTTAGCCAAAAATTAACTTTGTTTTCACCCATTTCTTGAGGGTTATGATTCCTTGTTCATGTATGAATATTGGATTGACCTCAAAAATGTGATTTTTTTTAAGTGGGACCCACTTGGTATTTTTGGTATTATTTTTTGATCCAAAGCACAATAGTGTAATATGGGTATCATTATACTCATATTGATGGGCACATTACTATTTTGATAGTGTGGTGGAATTTTGAGGATTATGAAGTAAAGATGGATGTATGGAAACTGACATAACATTTTGTGGTTCGTCTTTGAGGTAGGCCACTTTCTACTATTCTTTGTAAATGATGTGTGAGATATATGCCATGTGAATGTGAATATTAAGCTTGCCTTAGTCTTGACTATTAAAGTTGGGGGATTAGATGAGGGTTTTGGACGTGTAAAGTGAACTGCTTAGTACCTTTTAAAATCCTTTTGCCTTCTTCTTAAGTTTTACTAATTTATAGAATGAATTTGATATAATGCTAGGTTTAAGATGGTTTTAGCATTAGAAGTATGATTAGTATGTTTTACCTTATTTGGGTTATTGTTGTGATCTTGAAAACATAGTTTAGGTGAAGTTGACTTAAATGCCCTCATTTGTAGATGAAGTTCCTATCATAGAAATGGTTATGGCTTCCTTGACATCTAAAAGTTGAACTAGATAATTTAGCAAAGTTTGGGACGTAGATTGCATAATTATGGAAATTGACGATTATAAATGGGATCGCCCGACCTACCTTAGTCTAAGACTTGTGTTAGGCTTTGTGGACTTATTTATGGATGTTAGGAACATTTGATACTAGTAACCTTACATGGTAACTTTGTGGTTGGCGAATAGTGAAGGTATTTTCCCCCGATAATGACTAATGGCTTATGGCCATGATATTCTTTATAGAAATAATATTAGACCATTGGAAATGTTATTTCCTCTTATATTTCATATTAGGCCTTTAGTAATATTATTCCTCTTATATATGATAATTGACCTATAGAGATGATTGTAATACCCCAAACTTTCTTTAAGTCAAATCTAGTCTCCAAAAGAGTTAGTGATGGCTTCCTAAATGATTAATGTTTAAATCAAATAGAATTTCCCCAATTTTGACTTTTATTTATATAGGAAATTGAATTAGCTTTCCAACGCTACCAATTTCGTCCAAATCCGGTATCAAAGTAAAAAGTTATGGATGTTTTACAGAGAACATCGAAATTGCACAGAAGTGACGGTCAAGCCATCAGACCGTCGAGCTAGTGACGGGCAGTTGCCTAAGCCATCATGACTAAGGCAGTGAACCCAACTTTTGGTCAAGTGTGACGACTAGGACTGAGGGACCGTTGAGCTAGAGATAGACCATCGCCTAAACCATCGTAGATGAGGTAGAAAGTTTAGGTTCTGGCCAAGTGCGATTGTCAGGACTGACGGACTGTCGAGCCAGTGACGGACCGTCTCCCAAACTATCGCCACTTCCAATTAATAATTTTAAGCCATTTTTAAAAGTGTATTTGGGTCTTTTTCCATCTGACTAGAGCTTATAACTTCATTAATTATCTATAACACCAAATTAGGGTTTCTATCCAAGATCAATCCCCAAGAACTTGAATTCCAAGTTAAGAATTCAAGCTTTTCCTCCACCAATCTTTAAGAAATCATCCACCCAGGTATGTCAAATATTGATTCATGGGTTCCTTTCACCCATGAAGCTCAAGAAACCCTATTTGACATATAAACTTTGGATTTCATGGTATGACTTGAATTATATCCATGTTTATGTTTTCTTTTATTTCCAAATTGAAGTCCTTAATGACTATCATGAAAATATATTAGTATGTGGTTGAAATTCTTGCATTAGAAGTGTAAAATATTGTTATGATGTATTATTTCAATATTTATGCCTAAGCCTAAAGATATGCATGCAAGGTGTTTTATAAAATGCCTATGAGAATACGAATGATGCCTTATCTCATTTGTGACCAAAATTGATGAATCCATATTTCCCCCTTATGTTCGATATAACTCCCACATTATTGATATGCTTTGTAATGGATTGATGTAATACTCATGAGATTAGGCTTATGAAATTATGATATGTTTACATCCATTCCTATTCATGTGTAAGCTTTTAGCATGTTAATACTTCATGAAAATCCCCAATCATTATACTATGAATTGTTGACTATGGTCATGTGTCAAGAAGTGTCATGTCTTGTCAGTTTCATGCTATCGAGTCTTGGGGTACTTGTACCCAATAATTCAGCTGTATGCCTAAAGACAGTGCCATGTTTCCAGATACTCTCATTCAAGCCATAATTCATAGAACTCAGTCAGTTATATGATTTAGGAAAACTCAGTAATCTCAGAAATCTCAGAAATTTAGTAATCTCAGTAGCGTTCCATCAGTCAATAGAACTTAATAAACGTAGTCCAGTTCAGTTTAGTTAATCATCTTCAGTGTCTATTTAGATGGGAGTAGGATTTAGTACCAAGTGAGCCCAAAGATGGGAACTCACCTGTTATTAGAGAGTGATTCTTAGAAGAAATCTTTGCACTCCAGAACTACGCAGCCAGCATAAGTTGAGACATCAAATCGGCTAGTTGAGGGTATATAAGGTAGATTAACCTGTTATATAAGGATCCCACCATTCTCCTTAGAGTACATATTTGATAAGGGATTCTCACAGTTTGTCCTTACCAGTGGTGCGGTATTGACACCATTCCAATTAGGGTTATAGATTGGACCCCAACTTAATTATATCATCTTATTTGGGGCATTTTGGTTAGATGACTACTTTCCACAGTTACAGTCTTATTCTCAATCTCAGTAATAGAACTCAGATAGTTCTACAGAATTCAGGACTGTCAGATACAGTTACCAAGGTTAATATGAAACTTAGCTAGTTCCATAAAAAATAGGACTATTAGACACAGCCATTCAAATAATAGTATATTAGTTATACGAAAAATTATGTTATTAGTATTCAGATTTAGTGATGTCATGATATCGATTACAGTTCACGTATTCATGCTTGTGTTCTAACGTCCATGTTATTTAGTCAGTTATTATTATTCATGCATATAAACCCCTTACATTCGGCCTACCTCACTTGCATACCAGTACATTCAATCGTACTGACGCATTTGTACTTTGGTATTTTTACACCATAGGTTTAGAAGCACGAGCTCTAGAGCATCCTTAGTAGATCAGACATTTAACAGCCAGACTAGCAGTAAGTCCTCATTATTTGAGGATAGCATGATTATTTTATTACTTTATTATTTTAGTAGTTTGGAGATAGTCGGTGACATGTCCCATCAACTCCATAATTTTTAAACAGTTTAGAGGCTTCCAGATTATAGCACGTTCAGACAGTTATTTTAGTTTTATTTTGGTATTGATATACTGTATTTCCAGATATTATGCGTTATTAGATATTTGAACCTTTTGGCCTTTCACCCTTTTATTCCATATTTATTCAGTATATTATGCACTGCTCAGTTACAGATATCAGTCATGGGTTAGATTATGGTCATTTGGGGTCATGAGCACCTTGTGGCATTTTGGGTACCAGATTCGGGGCGTTATAATGATATTCCTCATGGTCATGATACATGAGCTATAGATATGATATGCCTCATTGATGTTATTTGCCTCGTATTGAGTTATGCTCATTGATGAATTAAGCCTCCTAAAAGTGAGATGCCTCTTATACGTAAGATGATTATAGATACGATTCATAGCTTTTAGAGATGTTACACCTCGTAAATATGCTATGGACTATAGTTATAAGATAATTTATATATGCTTAATTATTGATGTGAGATCTGGATACGTATATGGTCCTAAGACCCTGATTATAATGTTATGATTATATTGGACACATTATTAGGCCAATGGTCATATTAAGATATTGGTTGGATTTCTAGGAAGTAATTGCCCTTGTAAATGATACGATGTAGTTTAATAGTATATAAACGTTTATATACACATTTATATTCTAATTAGATAATAATCTACTTATTATTGTCATTAACTGAGGGATAAATCCCACCTTCTACCTTAAAATGGATTTCTTCATAATAATAACTACCTAACTTAATGAATAATTTACATTTATAAAAAAGGTTAATAATGATGATTTAAGGACTTGACCAAGATATATTTTGGTCCATTGTTTGACACTACTATACAGTCCATTGTTTGACACTACTATTCACTCCAATCATGAGATATTCTGACCCTTTCTATACTTTCATAGAGATTTAGTCCCAAAGATCACTCCGGGCAACCAACTTATAGATTGACACTTTTTATTCACATTTGAGTCTATGCACCTATCATATATATATATATATATATATATTTATTTATTTATTAATGATGTGATATTGATTATGAATGATGACTTTTGGAAATATACTCTACCTTGCTTCTCTTATGATGACCATTTACTTTAGCCCTCATGGGCCTTCTCATTTACTTTAGCCCTTGTGGGGCATGCACTTTACCTTAGTTATGTGGATCGCTTTTTATTATTGATGTTGATTTGGATAATATGACTATATCATGATGCCCGACAAGGCTGAAGAATATTATGATGATATGATAATTCCTGCCAAGGCCAGAGGATATTATGATGATATGATAATGATGGACAGGGATGAAGGATATTATGATGATGTGATGATGCCCAACATGGTCTGAGGATGATTATACTGAATGTGTACCTTGCATTCATTCTTGCATGTGCATCTTCTATCACTTGTATGCACCTATGTCTATCAACTGATATGGGATGGTTACATAGATATAGGTAATGACTATGCCTTGTATTATTGTATGTTGATTGAAACTTCAAAGCCTGGGGTGGTAGGGGCATGCATAGGCTCTACTGGGTGTTTGGTTGTACAAAATAGATGGTTATTCATGCTATTATTGGTATTGTTATTATCATTTTTATGATCGTTGTTATGTCTAGCTTATGACAGATCGGTCATTATTTTATTATCGAGATTAGGGTATGATTTTGGCCTCTTCTATCTTATGATTTCATTATTATGCATAATTAACTCATGATGAGATAAATGGATTAGGAACCCTAAGTATGTTATTACTAAATCCCGATAGGATTATAATGAGGCCTTAAAATAAAGATATGATGATCTAGGCTATGCTTTGAGCTAACCTTACATCTATATATCTATATATACATATCTATCTATACGTAGCCATGGTATTACCGTATATCCCTTTATTCATTTGTTATATTGTATATCCATTCCTTGACCTTGTATATTGATATATATATATATATATATATATATATATATATATATATATATATAATCAATCTTCCTTCATTTTTTTTTTTGTATATTGACTGGAGATATATGGTATAGTGTTGAGATTTTTGAGTATGACTGGAATAGGATAGTTAATCCTCGATACTTTATTAGCCTTATTATATTAGTTTCTTAGACATGAATAGGATAGGTCATCATTATTATCTCATCGGATATTTCGTGGTTGCTGAACATTAGGTGTAGTTTTCCTTTTGTTTATATGTTTTATATATCTTCCTTATCTTTGAAAGTCAGTTGGCAGATGCCTAATGAGTTCCATTTGTTTGTTAATCATACTAAACTTCTGTAGCCTATATATCATAGTACGAGTTATCATTGTTTATGTGCACGTTGTGCAAAGTAGCCATGGTTTAGAGACTTAGAGTGAGCTCCTGGCATTCGAAGTATTACTTTCTTCCCTCTGATGTATTAGACTAGTCTCTATGTTGTATTCAAAGAAAAGTTTTTCAGTATAATTCCTTTGAGATTTCACTTTTCTACTCTTATATTATATTAGAAGCTCTTGTACTGATACTACAAGGTTTTGGGACTTTAATTGTATTTGATTCTCTTATTTCATCAATTTTACATTATTATATATATATATATATAAATATTTAGGTAGTCCATTACTAACCATTCTGGACTATGGGTTTGGCTCACCTACTGGTATGTTATAGTAAGTGTCATCATGAACTATGAAATCAGGTCATGACAAATTAGTATCAGAGACTAGGTTTCACCAGTGTATTAGTACAAGATCTTAGTGTTTTTAGAGTCGTGTAGATCAGTGTGGAGAAATCCCTAACATATCTTCGGGAGGATATAGGGACATTTAAGGAAATTAACTTCTGGGCTCCTTTTCATGTGTCCATATTGCTGTGAACCTAGAACACATTCTTTAACTCTATTTTATCCCCTAGGGATGATGCGACATTGTCAACAAATGCAAATGAGACTTCAAAATGCCTTTCTAGAGTTTCAGTGCTGTGTTGGACTAGAGAGTCAGAGATGGATATCAAAGATCTTCAGTGAAAATCAAAAGGATTTTGGGCCATCTTAGGCTTCAATTGAGCTCATGGATACTTCATCCCTTTGAAGTTTAGCATTGGGGATCTGAGTTATGATTATAGATCCCTCTCTGCTGTGGATGGCATTTGAGTTCATCAAGCAGATCTTAGACCAGAGTCGGGTCTATTGGTGTTCATTAGGGTTCTTTACCAATTTTAGAGTACGAGATTAGGTATCTCAAGTGAGACAAACTTATTTCAATGACATATCCTTCTGATATGGACATGGGTGGGACTAGTATTTTTACTTCATTTAGCATCGACGCACTTGATAGCAGCTGATCTTTCTTTTTTCAGATTTTTATTATGTGAGGGCCATAGAGAGATTGTGTAGTTAGACTTATGGAGGTTGTGGCAAAAGGCCATGCCATTTGTATAGTTTTATTGGTATTCCATGTATGAGCTTGTTTTGGTTATGGTGAGATGAGACACAGGTTCAAAGAGCACCTAGATATGAGTTGGTGATCAAACATAGTTAGCATGTATTCCCTTCCAACTTAAAGTTCTTAGGATAGGCTATGATTGTGTGAAGGATGGACCTTATACTAGAGTATGTCCTCAGTGTTTGTTGGCCAACCATTTGTACTTAGTTCATGTTGGTTACCAGGATTAGAGCTTTAGGAGTTTGTTCCTACTGCAGAAAAATTGATTACTGGTCTAGAAAGTGGCTTTGCATGGGATGTCTAGTCATTCATCTCATCCAGATCAGCTTTGTGATGTTGTGGCATCTTACTTAGAGCTAGTGCACTTGTGCCCCAGTTGATGATTTAGCCAGTCGTTTTGAGTTTGGACTCATTCAAATTTATTCTCCCTACGCCCGTCAGGTATGTGATTGCAAACTTCACCATGAGAGGTATGGTTTTATTTTCCCCATTTATCTTTTATTATGTGTTGGGGTTTTTATACCCATTGGTGATTTTATGCCTTAATGAGTTGATATTGGTTATTATGTGCCTTGTTACTGAATTCATGATTATGTTACTACTCCGTGGTTTATTTTTTTTGTAGCGGATGGAGTAGATTTGTGTTAATATTTTCTCCTTATGGGTGTAGCATATGGTTTCCAGTCCCATTTATCTTGGCACATTGGCCTTATTAAGGCCCTTGAGTGGTATAGGATATTGATGATTCGTTTTGGTACCGCCTATTCATTATATTCATGATGATGTCACTGTTACTATTGCTATCACTGTTTGAGGTTATTGATATTATTACTCGATGTAATTGATCCTTGATGAAATAAGGTGGGGGGTGGGGGTGGGGGTTGCACCACCTTGTAACGGACTAGGTCCCTTAGAGTTACACACATGCAATAAAGTAGTAAAGCTGTAAGGAAGTAAAACTTTGCAGAAAAGTAAAGAACACAATGATTTAACATGGAAACCCACTTTCTCAAGGGAGGAAAAACCACAACTTGCCGTCATAAGCACTCAAAATTCCAATATAATCAAACTCATGATTACAGTCTCCATTGGAACTTAACACTAAGCTCCACTAATTTGCAATAACTTTATTACAAACTCTCTTCTTGACAACTCTGTCAAATATTGATTAACACTAACCAATATCACCTCAGGTAACTCTACCTAAGCACTCTGAAGGCACAAGAAAATCTTTACTCTAATAAGATGAGTAATTCAATTACATACCATGACTTAACTCAAGAATAATTACTCTTTAAACACACAAAAACTTCAAACTTAAGCATTATTGAGTTTTTGCTATTTTTCTTTTTGAATAGCTAGATTGCAAAAACTATTGAACTGAGAAGTATTCTTTTCTATTTAATGCAGGATAATGATTAGGGTAGAATTCTGATTGGGCCAGGTGTCTTGACTGGTACACAGCTCACCTACACAGCTTTTTACACTAATAGACAAAACTGTGCAGAACATATGACAACTATATATTTTTATGAAGAGTGAGGGTCCTTGTCCATTGTTGTCACCTGATCATCATCAAAATAAGATACCTCAATTTCCCCTTTTGATGATGACAAACTATAGATTTTCGAGTATCAAAATTCATTCCCCTCATTCATCAGAGTGATCAATATAACTTTCAATAAATGTTCCCTTTATCACTATACATCATGCTTCCCACTATCAATACCCCAACATATTTCCCCGCTTCTTCCTATCACTATACCAACATGCTCCCCCTTGTCAATATGCTTGCATTTTAATACTTCATTCATTAAATATGCCTACGCCTACACCTGGTACCTGGTCCCTACCATATGAATTCAATATTCCATATTTTAGAATCATTAAAAGTAAAAACAGTAAACTAAGAGTAAAATAAGTACAAGTTAGTTAACTCATGCTTACTGGGCAACACTAACATAGAGAACAACTTTTAAATTAAAAAAGTGACAGATAAAACACACAAACAAGGATACATTCATATGTAAAAGTTAAGTATCATTGCAACACAAGATTTAAATTTTACGTTCCATAGAAAAACCCACGGGAATCAAGAAATTTAAATAGGTTAAGGACTTGGGAAGAGAATTTGGAGAAGTAGGGCCATCTTATTGTTTCTATAGCAAGGCAGTGTAACAATTCCTTAGTTAACATCTTTATCTTTACATTCAAGTTAAGAACCTCATCAGTTAGAGTTGAAAATATCTTCTTTAATTCAACATTATTAGTTCTAAGCTCTTCAAACCACTTGGATTCTCATTAGTAAGATGATGAATTGTTATTTGCAATTTGCTAATCTTTAGATCCTTATCAGCTGTGATTAACTTCAATTCCTCCATTTCTTTGCTTAGCCCTTCTTGAGAGATGGTTCTTGATTTATTTTCCACACATTTAGTATTTATCAAATTTCTTAGACCAAATAGTTGTATCATAGTTCTAGGAGTTCCATTTTTACAGACAATTCCAAATTAATCAAATATTCTACTCAACCAATATCCATAAGGCATGACATGTCTTCCATTCTTACCATTAACAACTTTATGTATGTGCTCTAACATTAGAGTAGGAAAACTAATCAACTCAAGACTATTGAGACACTTCATCGCATACAAATCAGCAGCTGAAGCAATGTTTCTCTTTTGTGATCTAGGCTAAATCACTTTGTTAACAAAACCACAGTCGAATTGTAAATAACTTTTGAGTGATCTCCTATTTACTACAGCTACAAATTTTTCTTTAACCTTTGATGCATTCTCCATAAACTTTGTTGAGGCTGTTGTTTTGAGACAGCCGGCACACTACTAATAGGAGCATCCAAAATCGACCCAAGTAGTACAACATTAAGAATCAACTTCTTTCCTTGAACTACAATAGTCATCTTCATTATGTATTTAGAAAAGTCCAATATGGGGTAGAATTCCCTAACTACCTCAACAAAGATGATGGGAATAGGTGCTTCCATAAGATTAAGCCATCTTTGGTGTTTAACAAGCGCAACTAATTCCATAATTCTTGGTTTTGTTAATATATTTGAGTCAAAAACCCTCCCAATCTATACTTTTTAATTTCTCAAGAATGTGTTTCTAACCTCATTAGACACAAGCTTTCTATCTTCACCCATTTTCCATTATTAGAAATAATGATAGATTCCCATTCAATCATTTTCCTCTTTTTGTGACCAGGTCCTTATGAAGTATGTTGCTTTACACTAGGAATTCTATATTTCACTCTAGAACTTCTTACTTTCATATTGACATCTTGTGTCTTAGGACCAAATAGACTCCTATTGGGGTTATTTGATAGCAAAGTGAGATTTTCCGCAACCCAACCATCATTTGTCATTACACTGCTAGAAGGATTAAGTGTTATCAGGTATAAATTATCATCAATAGGTTGAGTGAAGAAAGAGTCTAGATTTGAAGAGATATGATGACTTAACTTTCTTGACTCTTTGAAGAAAAGGAGATTTTCAGACAACACAACTTCAGAAAGGAGATCAACTTTTTTACTATCCTTAGATTTTGAAGAAGTTCATAAAAAAGGCTATATATTCTTAGGGATTTCATACATTTGAGGTTTATCTAGGGAGGTGGTCCTGAAGATAAGTTCAACTATGCGATTTCCTAACAGAGATATGAAGGATGAAGCAACCTTGAAGCTCTGATGAAGATTTGAAAGTCTATTTTTATCTACACTAAATTATAAGGACATGACTATTTTAGATTAGGTGCAGCTTTGAAAGTAAATATACCATAGATCTTGAAAAGAAACAAGGGGAATTCATATGCATAAGGATGAACTCTTGAAAGAATGAGATAAGGTTGATTCCAATTTTGGGGTGACTTACTTTCTTTTTACATTAAGACAATTTTCTAACACGGAGGGTGAAGATGCGGCTTTTTCAGACAAAACAAAAAATGTACATTCACGATACAAACCTAAGAGATTGGACCAGTTCCCTCTCTTTCTTGAGTAAATCCTCAAATTTGTATCTATCTCAACTGTTCTCTTCCAAAGTTATTCCTATATAGATATACATTCAAAGGTATGGTACTCAGTTAGACCAAAAAGTACATATTTTATTGGGGATACTTGTCTCCTAATCATAGCCAATTTTATGGAGAAAAACTTATTCACCTGATAGGTCAGGTTATTTTGATCAATACCAGCCTCAACTCATTCTTCACAAATTATTCCTTGGAAAAGCCTTAGTAAAGATGCCTGTAGTCTGATCTTTAATCTTCTAAAACTTTATACAAGTAGCTCTCTTCTTAACATTGTCTCTCAGAAAATGATGCCTTACATCAATATGCATTGTCCTCTTATGCTGCACTGGATTCTTAGCTATGTTAAGAGCATTTGTGTTGTCACACATCAGAGGAATATTGGATGAGACAATCCAGAAATCCTTTAGTTATTGTTTAATTTATACTAATTGAGCATAAAATAAAGTTGTAGCCACATACTGAACTTCAGCAATAGATAAAACAACTGAATTCTATTTCTTAAAACCCAAGAGATTAAGGAAGAACCCAAAAAATAAGCCATTCCTAAGGTGTTTTTTCGATGAACAAAATATACAACATAATTAGCATCAACATATCCTATCATATGAAAACTATCTCCAGAAAAATAGTATAGGATCAGGTCCTCTGTCCCTTTCAAATACTTGAGAATTCTTTTTGTAGCTTTCAAATAAAACTCCTTTGGTCAAGCTTTGAATCTGGCACACATTCCCATACTAAATATAATATTTAGCCTATTTGTAGTGAGATATAGTAAGGATCCAATAATCCCTCTATACATGGTCTCATTAACTGAAGGACCAAGTTCATCATTATCCATTTTTGAACTGGTTCAAATTGGAGTTTCAATTATCTTGGCATCTTCCATATTGTATTTCTTCAATAGGACCTTGATATACTTCTCTAGAAAAATCATTGTCTCCTGAGAAGTTTACTGGATCTGCAGGCATAGGAAGAAACTAAATTCACCCATCATTCTCATTTCAAATTAATTCTTTATTAGCCTTGCAAAATCTTTACATTGTGACTTAGAAGTAGCTCCAAATATTACATCATCAACATATGTCTGAACAATTAGAAGGTTGCTACCTCTGGACTTTTAAAAAAGAGTACTAGCAATTTTCCCTCTTTTAAAGCCATTTTCCATATGAAACTTTGAAAGTCTCTCATACCTAGCCCTTGGAGGTTTCTTCAAACCATAAAGAGATCTATCCATTTTAAGCATATGATGAGGAAAATCTGCATCTTCAAAATTTTGAAGTTGCTTGACACAGACTTCCTTCTTCAAGTTTCAATTTAGAAAAGCACTTTTGACATCTCTTTGGAAAAGTTTGAACCCCATGTAGGTAGGAAATACAATAAAAATTTTGATAGCCTCTATCCTTTCTACAAGGGAAAATGTCTCATCATAGTTAATTCCTTCCTCCTAGTTATGAACTTGAACAACTAGTATTTCCTTATTTCTATTAATAGAACCATACTAATCCATCTTTTTACTATACACCCATTTGGTCCCAATAATTATTCTGTTAACAGATCTGGGACCAGGTGCCATACTTTTATTTCTTTCAATTTGCTAAAGCTCTTCTATTGCATTGATCTAGTCATTATATTTTAGAGCTTCTTTCACATTATTTGGCTTAGTTTGAGACAAATATGCTAAGAATCCGATAAAATTTGTGGCTTGAGCTCTCGTTTGGACTCTAGATTCCACAGGTGTAGTCAGATTCTCAAGTGGGTGAGAAGATTTGTGCCTCCAGTTTGACCTTCTGAGATGAGTTTCACTGGGACTAGGTCCCTAAATATTTTGACTGGACCCTTCTTGATGTTCTTCAACTGGATCAAAGGTTTGTAACTGAGTTCCTAGATCACCACCACCTATATTATTCCCAACTGCATCATTTAGTCCTTGACCATCATCTTCAATAATATCATCCCTTTAAATAGGAATGAGTTTTTCAATATCAAAATCTTCATCATCACCAGGATTTACTAGCTTTGTTGAATTATCAAAGACCACATGTATACTTTTTTCCACACACAGAGTTCTCTTATTGAAAACTCTATATGATTTTCTTATTGATTAATATCCCATAAATGTTGCTTCATCACTTTTGGAGTCAAACTTTCCTAGTTTATTTTCCTATTGTCTAGCACAAAGCACTTGTACCCAAAATGTCTAAAGTAGCCAAGCTTACACTTTCTATTAAACACAAACTCGTACGGGGTATTCTTTAGGAGAGATCTAATCAAATACATATTTGTCACATAATAGACAGTATGAACATGTTCAACCCAAAAGCTCTTTAGAATCCCATAATCAATCAGCATGGTCCTGGCAATCTCTATGATGGTTTTGTTCTTTTTTTCAACAACTCTATTTTGCTGAGAAGTTATAATGCCCCGCATGTTTCTAAGCTAGGAAGTGAATAAGTATTCCTACGTATGAAATCTCCTATCATGTGATTCATACTTGATTACATGACTTACAATGAATATCCTAGTGATAGGATAGCTTATGATGCATTAAGCATGTTCATATGAGTTACTTAAGGTAATATAAGCTAAGAGTTTTTGAATCCATCAAGTTTTAGTGTTCGATTTTGCAAGGGTCATATTTGAACGAGTATAACTCGATGTTAATGTAGTATTTTTGGCTGATTTAGACCCACAAAATTGCAGAAAATCAAATTAGCTTTCCAACGATACCAATTTTGCCTTAATCTAATACCCGAGCGAAAAGTTATGCCTATTTTCGTGAGAGACAGTAAGCATAGGTGATTGGTTAGGCGCCGCCCAACCCAAGCATAGGCGATTGGTTAGGCGCCTCCCAACCCAAGCATAGGCGATCACTTGGGCGCTTCCTAAGTCAATTCTAGGTGTCAAAGACACTCCGTTTTGAGTTGTTTTAAAGGTAATTAAGTTTTTAAATACTCCTTACACATCCCTAAACTTAACCCTATGAAATATACAGCTTTTAAATGTATTAAAACCCTATTTTCATCTCAAAGATCTTCATCCAAGAGCACTAAAGGAGAAAAACAACTAGGGTTGCATAATTAAGCTTGAAGATACAATTTCAAGGAAATTCCTCTGTCAATCATCACGAATCTTCCTTCTAAGGTATGCATAGTGTTCATCCACAGATTCCTTGAATACGTGGAGTTCAAGAATCAATCTTTAAAATACAAAAGCTTGGTTGATTGTGGTGATATGATCATACCCATGTTGATGCTTGTTTGTTTTCCTCTTTTTCATTATAAAGTATGATTTCTATATTGTTGGGTGTTGATAATCATGTTTTTGATATTGGGTGATTCCCAAGATAGAATCTGTATGTGTTTTTATGATTTCATGATATCATATGAGTTGGAAACATGTAAATTTGTTTTTTCATGATGTATAATTTGATGATTTCACCTATTCTTAAGATGTGCATGTAAGGTGTTTGATAAAATGCCTAAGGAACTAGAAATCATGCAATATAGCTAAATTGTGACTAAGTGAAGGATTCATGATATGCCCTTACGTTCCAATGACTTCTATGTTGTTAATGTGCCTTGTAAATGTTATTGGAATAATCATGAACCATTCTTATGAGATTATGCTATGTTTACTTACAAATCCTACTTATGAACAAGATGTAGGATAACCATGAAATCCACATGAACTTCCATGCTATTGGTATGTGTTGCCAATATGATTATGCAATGAACATGATATTAAGATTGTGCAAGTACTTCCATGTGATATGAAATACTTTTCATGCAATTCATTGTTGATAACCATGCTTAGTATGAGATCCCTACTTATGATATTATAAATTATGGACTCTACTCTTATGATCAATTCAGTCATATGTGTTAGTTTCCTTCCATCGAGTCCTGGGGGTACTTGTACCCAAAAACTATAGCTTTGTGACTAGATCCATGTCATGTTTCATGATACTCGAACTCAAGCTATGATTCCATAGACTTTAGTCAGTCATGTGACTCAAGAAAACCTGATGATTTTAGTCAGTTGTCAGATATCAATAACATTCTGCCAGTCAACGAAATTCAGTAAGATTAAGTCATGCACAGTCAGTTATTCATGTCCAGTCCCTCCAAATGGGAGTAGAGGTTAGCACCTAGTGAACCCAAGTATGGGAAATCACCTGCTAGTTTAGGGTGTAATTATTAGTAACAATCCTTGTATTCCAGAACTACGTAGCCAGCGTAGGTTGAGACATCTTAACTCGTTAGATTAGGGTTGATGAGGTGGCTTAACCCGTCAGTTTAGGGTTCTCACCGTTCTCATTGAGTACCCACTATGTAAGGGTCACTCACAGGCTGTCCTTACCCATGGCACGGTATTAACACCCCTCAAGTCAAGGCAGAGATTAGACCCCAGCTTAGCCATAACAGTATACATGCGGCATGTCGGTTAAACACTGCTTCCCACAGTTTCAGTATCAGTCTCAGTAAAAGAACTCAAGGCGTTCATTAGATTTTAGTATACACAGAACTATCAGATACAGTCGTCCGTGTTATCATTTTTAGTATTAGTCATGATAGTTATCAGTAAACCATGTATTAGCTTATAGGTCATGCTATCACATATTCACGGTCCCAGTTTCCATATATGTGTGTTTACACTCCCACGTTCATATTAGTCAGCCAGTGTTGTTTATGCATGAAACCCTTTATGTTCAGCCTACCTTTCTTGTATACTCAGTACTTCAGTTGTACTGACGCATTTGTGCTATGGTGCCTTCTTTTCATATTACACCATAGGTTCCAAGGCACGAGCTCCAGCCCAGAAGTAGCGGTAGTATTCCAGTCACAGAGACACAGTGAGTCCCATTGATATGAGGATAATATGATTAAATTCATTTATTTATTTCTTCAGTTCAGTTTTACGAAGTTAGTTGGAGACATGTTCCTTCAATTCCTTATTTAGATTTTTTAGAGGCTTTCAGATTTATGTTCAGATTTACGTTCAGATTGAGTTGTTTGGGTATTTTTGCCCACATGGTTTTATTCAGTTAAACCTTATGGTCTTACAATTCTATGTATTCTTCATTATTATATAATGATTTGCAGTATACAGGTACAGATATTAGTCATGTGTTAGCTTGTGGTCCCTCGGGTTCATGAGCACCGTGTAGCATTCTGGTTTAGCGAATCGGGGTGTTACAAACTTGGTATCGGAGACTAAGGTTCAATAGAGTCCTAGGAAGTCTGAAAGCCGCATCTAGTAGAGTCTTGTACATGGGTATGTTGTGCGCCACATTTATGTGTGGGAGGCTATAAGATATATTAGGAATAGTCCCCTTTCTTCATTATTCATATCATGCTAGTGAGCATAATCACAAGTTAAACTCTCAGGCTAATCCATTATTTTCTTATTCCAGACCATGGCCCCAAAGATAAGAAACCAGCCAACTCCTCAGCCCGAAGATCCTTTGGGCGAACATGTTTCCCATGCGGAATTTAGAGCCGTATTTACCGTACTTGGTCAGTCCATGGCTGCATAAAATGAATGGCCACTAGTTATTTCAGCCAATTCAGTAGCCACTCCCAAAGCAGCTAGGGTTCGGGACCTCACCCGGATGAACCCTCCATCTTTCCATGTGTCCAAGTCTAATGAGGACCCTCAGGAGTTTATTGACCAAGTCCAGAAGGTCATTGACATCATGGGTGTTACTTCTATTGATAGTGCTGAGTTAGCCACCTACTAGTTAAAGGATATTGCGAATGATTGGTACAAACTGTGGAAGTCTGAGAGGTTAGATGATACAGGCCCTATCGAGTGGGAGGAATTTGTCATGGCCTTCTTAGACAGATTCTTTCCCCAAGAGCTGAGGGAAGTAAAAGTTCTTGAGTTCCTCAACCTCAGGCAGGGAAATATGATGGTTAGGGAGTATTCTCTTAGATTTACTTAGCTAGCCAGGTATGCTCCTCATGTGATTGCAGACAATAGAGCTAAGATGAGCAAGTTCGTGTTAGGGGTCAATGATAGCATGGTAAATGAGTGTAGGTCTGCGATGCTAATCGGTGATATGACCTTAGCAAGACTTATGACCCATGCCTAGAAAGTAGAAGAGCAGAAGTTTAAGACTAGGGAGAGGCAGAACAAGAGAACAAGGTCAGGTAATTTCGACTTTGCTCAACCCAAGTCAGATAGAGGAAACCATTCACAGTTTCGCTCCAAGTTAGCCATTCCAGCTCCTACCTCTGCCAGAGCTCCTACCTCTGCCAGCGCTCCAGTGCTGAAGTTCAGAGACGGCAATAGAAACAAAGCGCCAGGCTCTAAATCTCAAGGTAGTGTTAGCAGTGCCCAAATGAATCCCCTTTGTCAGACTTGTGGTTAGAGCCAGTAGTGATGTCTATTTTGGTTATGGTAAGCCAGGCTACAGGATTAGGGAGTGTCTGCAGTCAAGTCTTCAGGGTCAGCAAAATTATTCTACAACTCAGTCCAGTCGCCCGAACGAGCAAGGTGCCATTTCCAGTGCTACCAGTGGGCAACGCCCAAATAGACTCTATGCTCTTCAGTCTCGGTAGGATCAAGAAAATTCTCCTGATGTTGTTACTGGTACGTTACAGATTTTCCATGTTCATGTTTATGCTTTGCTAGACCCAAGTGCATCTTTGTCTTTTGTTACTCCATACATAGTAGTAGATTTCAGAATCAGTCCCAAAGCCCTAGCAGAGCCCTTCTCAATCTCTAACCTAGTGGGAAAACCATCATAGCTCGGCGGGTATACAGGAACTGCTCGGTTATGGTATCTCAAAAATCCACATCAGCAGATTTAGTGGAGTTAGAGATGACTAATTTTGATGTCATTCTCGATATGGATTGGCTTCATTCCTGCTATGACACAGTCGGCTGCAGAAATAACATAATTTAGTTTCAGTTCCTGAATGAGCCCGTCCTAGAGTGGAAGGGTAGCATTTCAGCGTTCAGGGGTCAACTTGTTTCCTACCTTCGGGCAAGGAAAATGATTTCTAAGGGGTGTGTGTATCATCTTGTGCATGTTAAAGATTCCAGTTCTGAATATCCTAGCCTCAAAACAGTCCCTGTTTTTTAATGAATACTCAGATGTCATTCTCGAAGATCTTCCTAGCATTCCTCCCAAAAGAGAAATAGACTTCGGCATAAACCTTCTTCCAGATACTCAACCTATCTCTATTCCGCCCTACAGAATGGCACCAGCAGAACTTAAGGGACTGAAAGATCTGTTGAAGGATCTCTTAAATAAGGGATTCATCAGACCCAGCATTTCCCCATGGGGTGTGCCAGTATTACTCATGCACAAGAAAGACGGTTCTCTCAGGATCTGTATTGATTATCATCAACTCAACAAAGTCACGGTCAAGAACAGATATCCTTTTCCCAGGATTGATGATCCATTCGACCAACTTTAGGGTGCCAGTTGCTTCTCCAAGATAGACCTCAGATCAGGCTATCATCAGCTCAGAGTTAGAGAATATGACATTCCGAAGACAACTTTCCGTACTCGGTATGGTCACTTTAAATTTTTAGTCATGTCATTTGGTCTTACTAATGCCCCTGCAGCTTTTATGGATTTGATGTACCGTGTGTTCAAGCAGTACTTGGACATGTTTGTCATAGTCTTTATAGATGATATTCTGGTCTATTCTAGCACAGAGCGTGATCATGCAGACCATCTCAGGATTGTTCTTCAGACTCTCAGGGATCACCAATTATTTGCTAAGTTTAGCAAGTGAGAGTTTTGGCTAAGATCAGTAGCATTCCTTGGCCATATTGTTTCCAGTGATGGCATTAGAGTAGATTCTCAAAAAACTGAGGCAGTAAGAAACTGTCCCAGACCTGTATCTCCAGCAGATATTAAGTGTTTCTTGGGTTTGGCTGGCTATTATAGAAAGTTTGTGGAGGGGTTTTCTTCTATTGCATCTCCCATGTCCAGATTGACTCAGAAGAAGATTAAGTTTTAGTGGTCAGATTCATGTGAGAAGAGCTTTCAAGAGTTGAGGACTCGACTCACCTCCGCTCCAGTTCTAGCTATTCCAGATGGTTCAAATGGTTCAGATGGTTTTGTAGTCTATTGTGATGCATCTAGAGTGGGTTTAGGTTGTATCCTTATGAAGCATAGTAAGGTCATAGCCTACGCCTCCAGACAGTTAAACCCATATGAAAAAAATTATCCTAATCATGATCTTGAGTTAGCAGCGGTAATTTTTGCCTTGAAGATTTGGAGGCATTATCTCTATGGAGTTTATGTAGATATCTTCACAGACCATAAAAGCCTCTAGTATGTCTTTTCCCAGAAAGATCTTAATCTTTGTCAGAGAAGGTGGTTAGAAATCTTGAAGGATTACGACATGAGTGTTCTTTATCATCCAGGTAAGGCCAATGTTATGGCCGACGCTCTCAGTCTACTCTCCATGGGTAGTATTTCTCACGTTGAGGATAGTAAGAAAAAGATAGCTCAGGAGATCCATTTGCTTACCAGACTAGGCATTTGCTTAGTCTATTCTTCTGAGGGTGGTGTATGTGTTCATAGTAGTTCTGAGTCATCTCTAGTTTCTGAGGAGAAAGAGAAACAAGACAGGATCCTAGCCTTGTCAAGCTCAAAGATTTTGTTCAGAATCAGAAAGTCGAGGTTTTCTTCCAAGGAGGAGATGGTGTTCTTCGTTGTCAGGGTTGTCTATCTGTTCCAGGTGTAGATGAATTGAGGCAGCAAATTCTTGCAGAAGCGCATGGTGCACGATACTCTATTCATCCAGGGGCCACTAAGATGTACCGCGACATGTGGGAGATCTATTGGTAGAGTGGGATGAAGAGAGATATTGCAGAATTTGTGGCTAAGTACTCTATATGTTAGCAGGTTAAGATAGAGCATCAGAAACCTAGTGGTTCCATACAAGAGTTCACCATTCCTACTTGAAGTGGGAAGAAGTTAACATGGACGTCGTGAAGGGTTTGCCTAGAACTCGTCATCAGCATAATTCAGTCTGGGTTATTTTAGATAGGATGACAAAGTCAGCTCATTTCCTTCCTGTTCGTACTTCTTATTCCGCCGAGGATTATGCGAAACTCTATATTAGGGAGTTAGTTAGGTAACACGGTGTTCCACTATCTATCATCTCAGACAGAGGTACCCAGTTCACTTCTCACTTTTGGAAAGCATTCCAAAAGGGTCTCGGTACCTAAGTCCATCTCAGCACCGCATTTTATCCTCAGACAGATGGTCAAGTAGAAAGGACCATTCAGGCTCTTGAAGATATGCTAAGGGCGTGTGCAATTGACTTCAAGGGAAGTTGGGATGACCACTTGTCTTTGATTGAGTTTGCATATAACAATAGCTATTATTCTAGTATTCAGATGGCTCCATTCTAAGATCTCTATGGTAGGAGAAATAGATCTCCGATTGGTTGGTTCAAAGTTAGTGAGGCCTCAGTCATAGGTCCTAACTTAGTATTCGATTCCTTAGAGAAAGTTTAGTTGATCAGAGAGAGACTCTAGGCTGCTCAAAGCCGACAGAAGTCCTATGTAGATGTTCGTAGAAAGGATATTGAGTTCGAGGTCAATGACTATGTCTATCTTAAGATCTCTCCCATGAAGGGAGTGAAGAGGTTCAACAAGAAAGGGAAACTCAGTCCCCGGTATGTCGGTCCCTTTAGAATTCTTTGTTGATTCGGCAAGGTAGCTTATGAGTCTGCGTTTCCTTCAGATCTAGCCTCAGTCCATCCAGTCTTCCATGTCTCTTTGCTAAAGAAGTGCATAGGTGACCCAGCAGTTATTATCCCTATTCAGAGCATCGACATTCAGAACAGCCTCTCCTATGAAGAGATTCCAATTGAAATACATAGATTATCAGACTCGTAGATTGAGGAACAAAGAAGTCCCTCTAGTCAAGGTTCTTTGGCGAAATCAGTCTCATGAGGGAGCTACTTAGGAAGCAGAAGCAGATATGCGTACCAAGTATCCTCACCTCTTCCCCGCTAATTTAGATCAAGCTTAAGGTAACAGTTTTTGTTAATCTTATTCAGTTCACATTCATGTTTCCAGTATAAACTTGGTACCTATTAACCGTTTCATACTCAGTCATGCATTCATGTATCAGTTGTCCGTGCATCAGATGTGCACGAGTTCAGTATGTTTAGCATGTTAGTCATGATATCAAGTTGCAGTTCTTTATGTTCAGTTCAGGTTCTATTGTCTTGTATCCCTTCTCAGTAAATTCTCATTCAAGTACGAATGTTTCTAAAGGGGAGATATTGTAATACCCCGCATGTTTCTAAGCTAGGAAGTGAATAAGTATTCCTAAGTATGAAATATCCTATCCTGTGATTCATACTTGAGTACATGAATCACAATGAATATCCTAGTGATAGGATAGCTTATGATGCATTAAGCATGTTCATATGAGTCACTTAAGTTAATACAAGCTAAGAGTTTTTGAATCTATCAAGTTTTAGTGTTCGATTTTGCAAGGGTCATCTTTGAACGAGTATAACTCGATTTTAATGTGGTATTTTAGCTGATTTACACACACCAAATTGTAGAAAATCGAATTAGCTTTCCAACGAGACCAATTTTGCCTTAATCTAATACCCGAACGAAAAGTTATGCCCATTTTCGTGAGAGATCGGAAGCATAGGCGATTGGTTAGGCGCCGGCCAACCCAAGCATAGGCGATTGGTTAGGCTCCGCCTAACCCAAGCATAGGCGATCACTTGGGCGTCACCTAAGTGAATTCTAGGTGTCAAAGAAACTCTGTTTTGAGTTATTTTAAAGGTAATTAAGTCTTTAAATACTCCTTACACGTCCCTAAACTTAACCCTACAAAATATACAACTTCTAAACATATTACAACCGTATTTTCATCTCAAAGCTCTTCATACAAGAGCACTAAAGGAGAAAAACAACAAGGGTTGCATTATTAAGCTTGAAGATCCGATTTCAAGGAAATTCCTCCGTCAATCATCAAGAATCTTCCTTCTAAGGTATACGTAGTATTCATCCACGGATTCCTTTCATCCGTGGAGTTCAAGAAACAATCTTTAAAATACAAAGTCTTGGTTGATTTAGGTGATATGATCATATCCATGTTGATTCTTGTTTGCTTTCCTCTTTTTCATTATAAATTATGATTTCTATATTGTTGGGTGTTCATGATATGCCCTTACGTTACAATTACTTCTATGTTGTTAATGTGCCTTGTAAATGTTGTTGGAATACTCATGAACTATTCTTATGGGATTATGCTATGTTTACTTACAAATCCTACTCATGAACAAGATGTAGGATAACCATGAAATCCACATGAACTTCCATGCTATTGGTATGTGTTGCCAATATGATTATGCAATGAACATGATATTAAGATTGTGCAAGTACTTCCATGTGATATGAATTCCTTTCCATGCAATTCATTGTTGATTACCATGCTTAGTATGAGATCCCTAGTTATGATAATATAAATTATGGACTCTACTCTTATGATCAATTCAGTCATGTGTGTTAGTTTCCTTCCATCGAGTCCTGGGGGTATTTGTACCCGAAAACTATAGCTTTGTGACTAGATTCATGTCATGTTTCATGATATCTGAACTCAAGCTATGATTCCATAGACTTCAGTCAGTCATGTGACTTAAGAAAACCTGATGATTTTAGTCAGTTGTCAGATATCAATAAAATTTTGCCAGTCAACGAAATTCAGTAAGATTAAGTCATGCACAGTCAGTTATTCATGTCCAGTCCCTCCAAATGGGAGTAGAGGTTAGCACCTAGTGAACCCAAGTATGGGAACTCACCCGCTAGTTTAGGGTGTAATTCTTAGTAGCAATCCTTGTGTTCTAGAACTACATAGCCAGCGTTGGTTGAGACATCTTAACTCATTAGATTAGGGTTGATGAGGTGGCTTAACCCGTCAGTTTAGGGTTCTCACCGTTCTTATTGAGTACCCACTATGTAAGGGTCACTCATAAGCTGTCGTTACCTATGCCACGGTATTGACACCCCTCAAGTCGAGGCAGAGATTGGACCTCAGCATAGCCATAACAACATACATAGGGCTTGTCGGTTAAACACTACTTCCCACAGTTTCAGTATCAGTCTCAGTTAAAAGAACTCAAGGCGTTCTTCAGATTTTGGTATATACAGAACTGTCAGATACAGTCATCCATGTTATCAGTTATAGTATCAGTCATGATAGTTATCAGTAAACCATATATTAGCTTACAGGTCATGCTATTACATATTCACGGTCCCATTTTCCATATATGTGTGTTTGCACTCCCACGTTCACATTAGTCAGTCAGTATTGTTCATGCATGAAACCCTTTATGTTCAGCCTACCTTTCTTGTGTACTCAGTACTCCAGTTGTACTGACGCATTTGCACTATAGTTCTTTCTTTTCATATTAAACCATAGGTTCCGAGGCACGAGCTCCAGCCCAGAAGTAGCGGTAGCATTCCAGTCACAGAGACACAGTAAGTCCCATTGATACGAGGATAATGTGATTAGATTCATTTATTTATTTCTTCAGTTCAGTTTTACGAAGTTAGTTGGAGACATGTTCTTTCAACTCCTTATTCAGATAGTTTAGAGGCTTTCAGATTTATGTTCAGATTTACGTTCAGATTGAGTTGTTTGGGTATTTTCGCCCACATGGTTTTATTCAGTTAAATCTTATGGCCTTACAATTCTATGTATTCTGCATTATTATATAATGATTTGTAGAATACAGGTACAGATATTAGTCATATGTTAGCTTGTGGTCCCTCGGGGTCATGAGCACCGTGTAGCATTCCGATTTAGCGAATTGGGGTGTTACAAACTTTGTATCGGAGACTAAGGTTCAATAGAGTCCTAGGAAGTCTGAAAGCCGCATCTAGTAGAGTCTTGTACATAGGTGTGTCGTGCGCCACATTTATGTGCGGGAGGCTGTAAGATATTTTTGGAACAGTCCCCTTTCTTCATTATTTATGTCACGCTAGTGAGCATAATCACAAGTTTAACTCTCAGTCTAATCCATTATTCTCTTATTCCAGACCATGGCCCCAAAGATAAGAAACCAGCCAGCTCCTCAGCCCGAAGATCCTTTGGGCGAACATGTTTCCCATGCAGAGTTTAGATCCATATTTACCACACTTGATCAGTCCATGGCTGCACAAAATGAATGGCCACTAGTCATTCCGGCTAATCCAGTGGCCACTCCCAAAGCAGCTAGGGTTCGGGACCTCACCAGGATGAACCCTCCATCTTTCCATGGGTCTAAGTCTAATGAGGACCCTCAGGAGTTTATTGACAAAGTCCAGAAGGTCATTGACATCATGGGTGTTACTTCTATTGAGAGTGCTGAGTTGGCCGCCTACCAGTTAAAGGATGTTGCGAATGATTAGTACAAACATTGGAAGTCTGAGAGGTTAGATGATACAGGCCCTATCGAGTGGGAGGAATTTGTCACGGCCTTCTTAGACAGATTCTTTCCCCAAGAGCTGAAGAAAACAAAATTTCTTAAGTTCCTCAACCTCAGGCAGGGAAATATGATGGTTAGGGAGTATTCTCTTAGATTTACTCAGCTAGCCAGGTATGCTGCTCATGTGATTGCAGACAATAGAGCTAAGATGAGTGGGTTCGTGTCAGGGGTCAACGATAGTGTGGTAAATGAGTGTAGGTCTGCGATGTTGATCGGTGATATGACCTTAGCAAGACTCATGACCCATGTCCAGCAAGTAGAAGAGCAGAAGTTTTAGACTAGGGAGAGACAGAACAAGAGAACAAGGTCAGGTAATTTCAACTTTGCTCAACCCAAGTCAGACAGAGGAAACCATTCGCAGTTTCGCTCCAAGTCAGCCATTCCAGCTCCTTCCTCTGCCAGCGCTCCAGTGTTGAAGTTCAAAGACGGTAATAGAAACAAAGCGCCAGGCTCTAAATCTTAAGGCAGTGTTAGCAGTGCCCGAACAAATCCCCTTTGTTAGACTTGTGGTAAGAACTACAAGGGCATTTGCAGAGCCAGTAGTGATGTCTATTTTAGTTATGGCAAGCCAGGCCACAGGATTAGGGAGTGTCTGCAGTCAAGTCTTTAGGGTCAGCAAAATTATTCTACAGCTCAGTCCAGTCGCCGAACCAGCAAGGTGCTATTTCCAGTGCTACCAGTAGGCAACGTTCAAATAGACTCTATGCTTTTCAGTCCCGATAGGATCATGAAAATTCTCCTGATGTCGTTACTGGTACGTTACAGATTTTCCATGTTCATGTTTATGCTTTGCTAGACCCAGGTGCATCTTTGTCTTTTGTTACTCCATACATAGCAGGAGATTTCGGAATCAGTCCCAAAGCCCTAGCAGAGCCCTTCTCAGTCTCTACCCAGTGGGTAAAACCATCATAGCTCGGTGGGTATACAGGAACTGCTCGGTTATGATATCTCAAAAATCCATGTCAGCAGATTTAGTGGAGTTAGAGATGACTAATTTTGATGTCATTCTCGGCAGGGATTGGCTTCATTCCTACTATGACACAGTCGACTGCAGAAACAGGATAGTTTAGTTTCAGTTCCTGAATGAGCCCGTCCTAGAGTGGAAGGGTGGTATTTCAGCGTTCAGGGGTCAACTTGTTTCCTACCTTCGGGCAAGGAAAATAATTACTAAGGGGTGTGTGTATCATCTTGTGCATGTTAAAGATTCCAGTTCTGAATATCCGAGCCTCAAAACAGTCCCTATTTTTTAATGAATACTCAGATGTCTTTCTCGAAGATCTTCCTGGCATTTCTCCCAAAAGGGAAATAGACAATGGCATAAACCTTCTTCTGGATACTCAACCTATCTCTATTCTGCCCTACAGAATGGCACCATCAAAACTCAAGGAACTGAAAGATCTATTAAAGGATCTCTTAGATAAGGGATTCATCAGACCCAACATTTCCCCATGGGGTGTGCCAGTATTATTCATGGACAAGAAAGACAGTTCTCTCAGGATCTGTATTGATTATCATCAACTCAACAAAGTCACGATCAAGAACAGATATCCTTTTCCCAGGATTGATGATCTATTCGACCAACTTTAGGGTGCCAGTTGCTTCTCCAAGATCGACCTCAGATCAGGCTATCATCAGCTCAGAGTTAGAGAATGTGACATTCTGAAGATAGCTTTCCATACTCGGTATGGTCACTTTAAGTTTTTAGTCATGTCATTTGGTCTTACCAATGCCCCTGCAGCTTTTAAGGATTTGATGTACCGTGTGTTCAAGCAGTACTTGGACATGTTTGTCATAGTCTTTATAGATGATATTCTGGTCTATTCTAGCACAGAGCGTGATCATGCAGACCATCTCAAGATTGTTCTTCAGACTCTCAGAGATCACCAATTATTTGCTAAGTTTAGCAAGTGTGAATTTTGGCTAAGATCAGTAGCATTCCTTGGCCATATTGTTTCCAGTGATGGCATTAGAATAGATCCTCAAAAAACTGAGGCAGTAAGAAACTGTCCCAGACCTGTATCTTCAGCAGATATTAAGAGTTTCTTGAGTTTGGGTGGCTATTACAGACAATTTGTAGAGGGATTTTCTTCTATTGCATCTCCCATGTATAGATTGACTCAGAAGAAGATTAAGTTTTAGTGGTCAGATTCATGTGAGAAGAGCTTTCAAGAGTTGAAGCCTCGACTCACCTCCGCTCCAGTTCTAGCTATTCTAGATGGTTCAGATGGTTTTGTAGTCTATTGTGATGCATTTAGAGTGGGTTTAGGTTGTGTCCTTATGAAGCATAGTAAGGTCATAGCCTACGCCTCCAGACAGTTAAACCCACATGAAAAGAATTATCCTACTCATGATCTTGAGTTAGCAGCGGTAATTTTTGCCTTGAAGATTTGGAGGAATTATCTCTATGGAGTTCATGTAGATATCGTCACAGACCATAAAAGCCTCTAGTATGTCTTTTCCTAGAAAGATCTCAATCTTTGCCAGAGAAGGTGGTTAGAAATCTTGAAGGATTATGACATGAGTGTTCTTTATCATCCAGGCAAGGCCAATGTTATGGCCGACTCTCTCAATCGACTCTCCATGGGTAGTATTTCTCACGTTGAGGATAGTAAGAAAAAGATGGCTTAGGAGATCCATTAGCTTACCAGACTAGGCGTTCGCTTAGTCGATTCTTTAGAGGGTGGTGTATGTGTTCATAGTAGTTTAGAGTCATCTCTAGTTTCTGTGGAGAAAGAGAAACAAGACAGGGATCCTAGCCTTGTCAAGCTCAAAGATTTTGTTCAGAATCAGAAAGTCGAGGTTTTCTTCCAAGGAGGAGATGGTGTTCTTCGTTGTCAGGGTTGTGTATCTTTTCCAGGTGTAGATTAATTGAGGCAGCGAATTCTTACAGAAGTGCATGGTGCGCGATACTCTATTCATCCAGGGGCCACTAAGATGTACCGCGACATGTGGGAGATCTATTGGTGGAGTGGGATGATGAGAGATGTTGTAGAGTTTGTGGCTAAGTATTATATATGTTAGCAGGTTAAGATAGAGCATCAGAAACCTAGTGGTTCCATGCAAGAGTTCACCATTCCTACTTGGAAGTGGGAAGAAGTTAACATGGACTTCGTGAAGGGTTTGCCTAGAACTCGTCATCAGCATAATTCAGTCTGGGTCATTTTAGATAGGATGACCAAGTCAGCTCATTTCCTTCCTGTTCGTACTTCTTATTCCGCCGAGGATTATGCGAAACTCTATATCAGGGAGTTAGTTAGGTTACACGGTGTTCCACTATCTATCATCTCAGATAGAGGTACCAAGTTCACTTCTCACTTTTGGAAAGCATTCCAAAAGGGTCTCAGTACCCAAGTCTATCTCAGCACCGCATTTTATCCTCAGACAGATGGTCAAGTAGAAAGGACCATTCAGACCCTTGAAGATATGCTAAGGGTGTGTGCAATTGACTTCAAGGGAAGTTAGGATGACCACTTGTCTTTGATTGAGTTTGCATACAACAATAGCTATTATTCTAGTATTCAGATGGCTCCATTCTAAGATCTCTATGGTAGGAGAAGTAGATCTCCGATTGGTTGGTTCAAAGTTAGTGAGGCCTCAGTCATAGGTCCTAACTTAGTATTCGATTCCTTAGAGAAAGTTCAGTTGATCAGAGAGAGACTCCAGGCTGCTCAGAGCCGACAGAAGTCCTATGCAGATGTTCGTAGAAAGGATATTGAGTTCAAGGTCAATGACTATGTCTATCTTAAGATCTCTCCCATGAAGGGAGTGAAGAGGTTCAACAAGAAAGGGAAACTCAGTCCCCGGTATGTCGGTCCCTTTAGAATTCTTTGTTGATTCGGCAAGGTAGCTTATGAGCCTGCGTTTCCTTCAGATCTAGCCTCAGTCCATCCAGTCTTCCATGTCTCTTTGCTAAAGAAGTGCATAGGTGACCCAGCAGTTGTTATCCCTATTCAGAGCACGACATTCAGAACAACCTCTCCTATGAAGAGATTCCAGTTAAAATCATAGATTATCAGACTCGTAGATTGAGGAACAAAGAAGTCCCTCTAGTCAAGGTTCTTTGGCAAAATCAGTCTCATGAGGGAGCTACTTAGGAAGCAGAAGAAGATATGCGTACCAAGTATCCTCACCTCTTCCCCGCCAATTCAGATCAAGCTGAAGGTAACAGTTTTTGTTAATTTTATTCAGTTCACATTCATGTTTCCAGTATAAACTTGGTACCTATTAACCGTTTCATACTCAGTCATGCATTCATATGTCAGTTGTCCGTGCATCAGATGGCACGAGTTCAGTATGTTTAGCATGTCAGTCATGATATCAAGTTGCAGTTCTTTATGTTCAGTTCAGGTTCTATTGTCTTGTATCCCTGCTCAATAAATTCTCATTCAAGTACGAATATTTCTAAGGGGGAGATATTGTAATACAATGCATGTTTCTAAGCTAGGAAGTGAATAAGTATTCCTACGTATGAAATATCCTATCCTGTGATTCATACTTGAGTACATGACTTACAATGAATATCCTAGATATAGGATAGCTTATGATGCATTAATCATGTTCATATGAGTCACTTAAGTTAATACAAGCTAAGAGTTTTTGAATCTATCAAGTTTTAGTGTTCGATTTTGCAAGGGTCATCTTTGAACGAGTATAACTCGATTTTAATGTGGTATTTTTAGCTGATTTAGACCCACCAAATTGTAGAAAATCAAATTAGCTTTCCAACGATACCAATTTTTCCTTAATCCAATACTCGAGCGAAAAGTTATGCCCATTTTCGTGAGAGATAGGAAGCATAGGCGATTAGTTAGGCGCCGCCCAACCCAAGCATAGGCGATTGGTTAGGTGCCGCCTAACCCAAGCTTAGGCGATCACTTGGGTGTTGCCTAAGTCAATTCTAGGCATCAAAGAAACTCCGTTTTGAGTTATTTTAAAGGTAATTAAGTCTTTAAATACTCCTTACACGTTCCTAAACTTAACCCTACGAAATATACAACTTCTAAACATATTACAACCCTATTTTCATCTCAAAGCTCTTCATCCAAGAGCACTAAAGGGGAAAAACAACAAGGGTTGCATAATTAAGCTTGAATATCCAATTTCAAGGAAATTCCTCCTTCAAACATCAAGAATCTTCCTTCTAAGGTATACGTAGTATTCATCCACGGATTTCTTTCGTCCGTGGAATTAAAGAATCAATCTTTAAAATACAAAATCTTGGTTGATTTTGGTGATATGATCATACCTATGTTGATGCTTGTTTGCTTTCCTCTTTTTCATTATAAATTATGATTTCTATACTGTTGGGTGTTCATGATATGCCCTTACGTTCCAATGACTTCTATGTTGTTAATGTGCCTTGTAAATGTTGTTGGAATACTCATGAACTATTCTTATGAGATTATGCTATGTTTACTTGCAAATCCTACTTATGAACAAGATGTAGGATAACCATGAAATCCACATGAACTTCCATGCTATTGGTATGTGTTGCCAATATGATTATGCAATGAACATGATATTAAGATTGTGCAAGTACTTCCATGTGATATGAAATCCTTTCCATGCAATGCATTGTTGATAACCATGCTTAGTATGAGATCCCTACTTATGATATTATAAATTTTGGACTCTACTCTTATGATCAAGTCCATCATGTGTGTTAGTTTTCTTCCATCGAGTCCTGGGGGTACTTGTACCTAAAAACTATAGCTGTGTGCCTAGATCCATGTTATGTTTCACGATATCCGAACTCAAGCTATGATTCCATAGACTTTAGTCAGTCATGTGACTCAGGAAAACCTCATGATTTTAGTCAGTTGTCAGATATTAGTAATATTCCGCCTGTCAACGAAATTCAGTAAGATTAAGTCATGCACAGTCAGTTATTCATATCTAGTCCCTCCAGATGGGAGTTGAGGTTAGCACCGAGTGAACCCAAGGATGGGCACTCACCCGCCAGTTTAGGGTGTGATTCTTAGTAGAAATCCTTGTGTTCCAGAACTACGTAGCCAGCGTAGTTTGAGATATCTTAACCCGTCAGATTGGGGTTGATCAGGTGGCTTAACCCATCAGTTTAAGGTTCCCACCATTCTCATTGAGTACCCGCTAGGTAAGGGTCACTCACAGGCTATCCTTAACCGTGGCACGGTATTGACACCACTCTAGTCGGGGCAGAGATTAGACCCCATCTTAGCCATAACGGAATACATGGGGCATATCAGTTAAACACTACTTCCCACAGTTTCAGTACCAGTCTCAGTAAAAGAAATCAAGGCATTCTTCAGATTTTAGTATATATAGGACTGTCAGATATAGTCGTCCATGTTACTAGTTTCAGTATCAGTCATGACAGTTATCAGTAAACCATGTATTAGCTTATAGGTCATGCTATAACGTATTCACGGTCCCAGTTTCCATATATATGTGTTTGCACTCCCACATTCATATTAGTCAGTCAGTGTTGTTCATGTGTGAAACCCTTTATGTTCAGCCTACCTTCCTCATATACTCAGTACTCCAGTTGTACTAATGAATTTGCGCTATGGTGCTTTCTTTTCATGTTACACCATAGGTTCTGAGACACGAGCTCCAACCCAGCAGTAGCGGTAGCATTCCAGTCACAGACACACGGTGAGTCCTCATTGATTCGAGGACAATATGATTAGATTCATTTATTTATTTCTTCAGTTCAGTTTTACGGAGTTAGTTGGAGACATGTTCCTTCAACTCTTTATTCAGATAGTTTAGAGGTTCAAATTTATGTTTAGATTTATGTTCAGATTGAGTTGTTTTGGGTATTTTCACCCACATGGTTTTATTCAGTTGAACCTTATGGCCTTGCAGTTCTATGTATTCCGCATTATTATATCATAATTTGCAGTATACAGGTACAAATATCATTCATGGGTTAGCTTGTGGTTCCTCGGGGTCATGAGCACCATGTAGCATTCCGGTTCAGCAAATCGGGTGTTACAGAAGTCCTAGGAGTAAAGAAGTTACGACTAATTCCATATTAAGTACATAATCGTGCAACTTAGGAGTTCTCAAATTTAGTTCCATGGTCAGATCTGAATTCAAAAATTTTACAATTCAACTTTATTTGAATTTTCTTGGCAAAAGTTACAAAAACCTTATAGGTTTTATCCTTAGTTCTCATGAACATTGTCCAGGTGAACATGGAGTAGTCATCCAAAATGAAAAATACATACTTCTTTCTTTCTCTATTTTGGACTCTAACAGGTCTACATAGATCCATATGCAGCATCTCAAGAGGTCTAGTAGTACTTACCTACTTTTTCAACTTAAAGGAAGAACTGGTTTGTTTACCCTTAATAAAAGCATCACAAACCCTGTTGTCTAGAAATTTTAGCTTTGGCGTTCCACGAACTAGGTCCTTTGAAATTAGCTTATTCAAAAAATAAGAACTTACGTGTCCCAACCTTCTGTGCCATAGATCAGCATCTTCACTTTGAACACTTAAGAAAGTAATTCCTCATCACCTACAGACTCTAAATTAGCCACATATATATTTTTGAACCTTTAGGCATTGACAATAACTCTTCCAAACTTAAAACGTGACATAGTACATACATCATATGGGAACTTCACCTTATTACCTTTGTTGCAGATTTGAGAAACACTTAGAAGACTGTGCTTGAGGTCATTCACATAACAAACATCCTTATTGCTTGATCAGGTGATTTTTCAATCTTTCCCACACCATAGCTATAACATTTTTTTTACCAATTTCAAAAGAGACACCTCCACCATGAATTATCTTGAGATAAAGAAAAAGTCAGGCCTACTTGTTATGTGGTTTGAACATCCACTATCCATGAACTAGTTCTGACTACATTCCCTTTCTCCTGCATGCAAACATAGTCATTTGTTATACCCAAAAGGAAGATAAAGGTGTGATCAAATATTTCTTGTCCCATATAAGTAGAGAGTTTTTCTTTACATTTTTCAAGGGTATGGAACCCTTAGGGTAACAATTCTCCTGTTGGATGTATCTATCACTTCTCATTATAGCTAATAGCCAACGTTTACATTTTTCGTTCAAGTGCCCATGTCTTCCACAATGAGTTCATAGAGGTCTATGGACCTTATTTCTAAAATCATGAAGAACTTTCCATTGAGACCCAAGTCATTGGGTTCAATACTGATATCTAAGGCCTTTACCACCATTGACTCCCTGACTAGTTAAATTAGAAAGAATTTGTGAGGATGTGGTCCATTTCAGGGATTTATTAAGGCCTTCTCTTATACAGACTATATCCCTTTTGAATTCTTCGTTCTTATGGAGTGTAAGCTTGAGGTGCTTTTTAGAATCCCTTAATTTTTCTTCCGACTCCATTTAAAGTATTAAGGCTCCTTTCTTACCTTTACCATCAGAATTATTTACTTTCTCTAGTTGACTCATTAAACTCATGTTCTCATATTTTAATTTTGTGGATAGTTTCTCAATTTTAGATAACTGGAGAGTTAAGGAAATCAATTCAAGATATTGATTTTGTATTCTTTTATAGAGAATTTTAATCAATAGTTAGTTCATATACAGAATCAATCAATACTTTTGCAAGCTTTTTTATATTTCTAGCACAACAGTTACATAGATTTTCCTTAATGTCAAAGAGAGTTACCTAACTTCCTTCTTCATCATCATTGTTTTCCATAAGATAAAAAAGGAATAAAAGGTAACTTCACTCTTTCCATAGACATCATGGACACATCTTCAAGCTTTTCAGCTTAATCAGATTTACTGGAGGAATTTCCCTAAACTGCCAAAGCTTGTGTCACTGCATAATCAGCTGCAACTTTTCTTCTTGACTTTTTTAGGGACCTAGTCCTTTTTAATTCAACTTTAGATATTAATGATAATCTATGTCACAACCCTAGACTACCTCTATGTCGCATCAACAGTGCTTATGGTTATAAGTTACCACAAGCTAAAGCATGAACTGGTACCTACTTTGAGCATTGAATAAAGCGGTAATATAGTACTTGCACTGAAGATAAACTGCTGAAATACTATAAATTTGAATACTAAAATATGCATCAAAATATGCCTTAAATATTTAATAGAACACTAAAAATCAAACTATCTGTCTGAGCAATTGATAATACTTAAAGAACCAACTGACTATCTAATTGATATGTCTGAAAGCCTTTAAACATCATGAGGACTTGATGGGACAGAACCCAACTAACTCTAACTGACAGAACATAAGATAATACTAGAATAATAAAGATAAACAAATCATGTCCTCGATGTATAAGGACTTACCACTACTACTGCTGAATAACCGTGGGGTATTTAAGAACGGTCGGGAAACTACACGTATGAACCTATGTTATAAGACAACATAGCGCAAAGAAAAGTATGCTTCAGTACATCGAATTTACTGGTATATGTGATAAAGACTGCCTAAAAAGCATGATATAGCTGAGCATGAATACATGAACATGTGATATTTGAGAATGCAAGACCAACCATAAACATTTACTGAAATAAGTTGTATAACTGAATGACTGATTTCTAACTAACTGAATAACTGTATACTTGGTTATGAAAACTTGAGGTGACATAATTTGAACACTGAAATAAGACTGTGGAAGGTATCATGTAGATGACATTCCCCAATCTGAGCTAATCGGGGTCTAACCTCTAACCCCAATTGTCAGCACCGTGCCATGAGTACTAACACTGGCTATGTGGATCCACTGAAGTAGTATCCCGAAGGAATAAAGAGTCACCCTCAAGTGGAAGGTTCTCACTTGAGATATACGTCAACCCTCAAATGTTAGGAAGACATCTCAAACCTATACTAGCTACATAGTTTTGGAACTCAGGGACTGCAACTAAAGGACACACCCTCTATTGGCAAGTGAGCCCCCATCCCTGTATTCTGTCCGTGCTAAATCCTACTCCAAACTGAACTAACAATGATACTAAACTAAACTAAACATAACCACTGACATTGCTCATCATGACCGTATTAACTAAATAAATGCCAACATTCATGGTTTAACTAAAATCATTGCTAAAAAGGGTCTGAAATGTAAGTAAATAGGTAGGTATCGGGTGTTCATAACCCGCCAGCATTGAATATCCATAAGACACAATTTTAAAGCTTAAAAAATGTTGTAGGAATTCATTATTCAAAATCTAAAACATAGGCATTTCGTCAAACATGTGAAAATCATGAACTTAAACATGGAAATACTTTAAAGCATGAGAAATCAATATGATTACGTGACTAAGATCATGACTTGCTAATATAACATGAAATTCACTTAAATATAAAATGGGAGATTGAAGTTTAAAGCATAAGATAACCCAACTTTTCATGGGAGCAACATTCTTTGACATGAATTCAGTCAAACTACTAAGAATAAACATGAATTTAATCCATCTTGAACATATACAACTTCATAATAAGAGAAAAATCCATACTTTAGTTTGAAAGGAGGTTTTGATCTCCATGGGTGAAAGGAACCCATGAATGAACATCACACATACCTTAATAACTATAATCCTGAAGATTGCTTAAACTTAGAAGCTTGAACCCTCAATTTCTTAAGAATGAAGCATGGGTTTGTTCTTGGGGAAAAAGAGGGTTTCTTGAGATCAATTTGGGGTGAAAGAGAAAATAATTACCTTTTGGGAGTTCCAAATTATGTTAAGGATGAAATAGGGTAAGGTAAATGACTCAAATGCCCCTTGGGCACTTAAATAATAACACTGTACAGGACAAATCTACGTACTGTAACGCCCTGAAAAATGGGTCCCAGAGTGTCACACGGTGCTTGAGGCTACGAGTAGCCCTAAGCTAACCCTTTGAGCCATTTTCATTCAGTTCAACACAAATCAACGGGGTTTCCATAAATAACCCTCAAATATCAACAGAGTAATCATCATCTAAGAATAAAAGAATTTTAGAAAGATAACAAAATACAACCTATTAGTCAACTCCCAACATCTATACTAGTCTGACAAGCCTCTAAGAAAATCAATAAAACCAACGAGCCATTGAGACATGCCCCAACTAACTCATACTCAGTTATCAAATGTAAACGATTCCGTAAAACCAACATCAGACATCACATCCTCAGAACATGAGGATTCACCACAATAGAGGATGCAGAACAGCGTGCCCGAAGAATCACTGTTGAACCTGAAACTGAGCATCTGAACCTACATTCCGAGAAAATGCAGCCCACATTCGAAGATGTGGGTCAGTACCATGGAATGGAACCGAGTATATAGGGGTGTATGTAGTTGTATAAACATCATAATCATAAATATTTATAAGAAATATGAAGGATTTATGAAGGACTCACATAGCCCGAAGAAAATCATCATAATCATGAGAGGATGAAATAAGTACAATAACACATGTGAGTCATCGTATAATTTGTCAACCACTTTCAGTTCATCAAGAATATCAATTCTCATAATGTAAATATCATTTAAATCGTTCAAAAGAATAACTTTCACAATTCCACTTTCAAATCACATCACCATTCACCATAGACACAAGGAAACACATACACACTGAGAGATCCTATAACCGAAATAAACCATATGAGCTACATGGAGTCCAACGTACAACCCACGTTGGAGAGAGCCGTCTATCCTTGCCATCGGAGGAGGACTATCGATATCAGATCCATACAAACTAGTGATCACTATATAAGTCAACCTCAGGCTCACTCCTACGGGGGCACATAGTTCTAGGGAAGTAAGGTCGCTTTATACCTCCCACTCAGTGCTAAAGATTTCTCCTGGACTTAGCTCAGATAATTTTAAAGACAATCCACAACAAAACAACTTTAGTAATATATAAATATACATTGGGAGCCATCATCCTTCCCATCTAGCAAAATCAACCACGTTGTGGATTTCTTTCACACTCTAGTTCAAAACAACTCCATTAAGACCGAAAGGTCAAATCATTCAAAATATCTCAAATATTCAACATCAACATTCTTATAACACACACTTTCTCAAAAAACATAATTTCCAATGGGGATTCATGACCCAAATATCAAAATCATGATAAATATCGTTCAAGATTCATGATTTATATTTCCACACATGTAAATTCATCTTTCAAAATTATAAACATCAAGATTTCATAATAATCATCATAAGATATGGGTTCATGCTTAAAATTCGTAAAAATCAAATAAAAATCATGCCTTTGTAAAGAAAATTACTTTTGGGAACAAGAATGAAAGAGAGTTCTTGTTGAAAAACCCCACATACCTTGAATGATGAACTTTAGATCGATACTCGTTTTTGAGATGTTAATCGGGCCTTTGAATGATGGTTCTTAGAGTTCTTAAACTAGGAACTTGGAATCTTAAATAAATTTGCAGAATTAATGGTGAACTTTGGAGGTTCTTGAAGTTGGATATAGGAGCTTAGGGTTTTCTTTTTGAGGGAATTTGATGAAATATAACATATAATGCTTCTAATAGGCTTTAATATAGGGTTTGGATGGATTTTGGGCGAGGGGGAATGACCAAAACGCCCCTAAAAATCAAATAATTCTCGAATTTGTCCTTTGGTGGACTGTTTTGATAGTCTGAAGTAGATCAACCATAACATTTTACTCCGATATCCAAATTGGATAAAACCAATTTCATTAGAAAAGGACTCTCATATCTTTCCTTTGATATATAGTATATCACCCAGATCATTGTGTACGAGGAGTTATGATCGCCCATAAATTTGCTTTTAATAGGCTGAAGTAGATCGACCATAACTTTTTACTCTGATAGAAAAATTTAATGAAACCAATTTCATTGGAAAGAGGCCTCACAGAGATTTCTGTTGATATATAGTAGATCACCCATAAAATTATGTACAAGGATTTATTATCATTTAAAGTTGGAGCAAAAATACGCCAGGCCTCAGTACTTTTTCCTGCACGTTTTACTGTTCACTACATTCACGATTCGATTGGAATGTTCATAACTCGTCGCTCGGGTGTCCATTTTGGATGATCCACATATTGTTGGAAATATTATTCGATACTCTACGCAATGGTGGGTCATAATATAAGACATTCTGCATGGAAAATTTATAATTCATTCTAGAAGATAAAACTTATGCACAAAATTTCAACAAAAAATTTCCTGGGGTATTACACGTACCACGGCGTGCCTCTCACTCCACATGAGAGAGCACCGCACCATATATATTACTTATGGGTAGTGAGAAATACATTGAAGAGCTCCTCACCATGGGAGAGAGCAACGCATCACAACCAAATCATGTGGTTTTTTTATTGTTTTGGATATCCAAACACGGCCCAAACCACATCCAAAAATTGGTAAATACACCCGAGGCATACTTTTAACCTCCTTAACTATGAATCAACTTAAAACCCAACATTTCAAGCCCGGAAAGGACAAATTAAAAATTTGCAAAGTTTAGGGGTCTTGAAAATGACTAAGTCTTCAACACTTAGTGAAATTTTTAAGTGTTGGACCCCTTAAGCATGCAACTAAGAGCTAAATTAAGTTTAGAATATTATGGCTTATAACAATCCAGTCAGTGCATTGGGTAATATTTGATGAAATGCCCAGGTTTTCCATATTTGTGGCAAACTTCAACTATACCTCCCTTTTTTTCCTACTTTCTCTTCTTTAAAATTGACCACTTTTCTTTATTTCTCTAACAATACTTTGACAAATATGCAACATCAATGTTTTAATTACTTGAATAATACTTTAAATCCTTCAATGCCAGAAATTTTTCTCTTTTTGTTTCCTTCTTCTCTTGCCCTTATTGCTTCTTCAGTTCATAAGTCTTTAGATTACCAATAAGTTGATCCATTGTGAGAGTTTTCTCTTTCCTAGGATTTAGGAAAAACTCCTAGAATTTTTCTTACCTATTTATACAAAGTTATAACTTTTCCTAAGAAGTGCAACCCATTGGTTATTGAAGTGAATCTAGTATGCATATCTTGGATAGTTTCTCATTCTTTCTTGGTGAAGATTTCATACTGAGTAGTCAGCATATCAACTTTTAAAATCTTTACATCAGTGTTTCATTCATGAGCAGGCCTCAAGTAATCCCATATTTCCGTAGAATTTTTGCAAGTAGAAATCCTATTATATTCATCAGGTCTTATGCCACAGACAAGCAATTTCTTTGCTTTGTAATTTTCTCAACTTTTTTCAATCATCATTATTGACTCTCTCTTGGTTTTGGAAACCATCCATTTTATGTCTCCTTCATTGAACTCTCTAACTAGAACATAAGGATCATCAAGTATTAAATCCATCAACTTTTTGTCCTCAGCCATAATAAAGTCATACATCCTAGTTTTCCACCACCAATAGTACTGCCCATTAATGTGGGTGGTCTAGTGGTAGATTGACCTTCTTATAGAATTTATGGATCACCATAATCAATAACTCACTCTAGGTGTGAACATTTTAGAGTTTCCTTGCTCTGATAAAAATTAATGAAACATGGGTGGTGCACCACCTTATAAAGGACCAGGTCCCTTAGAGTCAGACAAATGTAATAAAGCAGTCAGACAATTAAGAAGTAAAACTTTGCAGGAAAGTAAAGAACTCAATAATATAATGGGGAAACCTCCTAGTTTGAGGAAAATCCAAGGACTACCATCACAAGCACTCAAAACTCCACTATATTCAAACTTAAGATTACAGACTCCATTAGAACATATCTGAAAGCTCCACTAATTTGTAATAACTTTATTAAAAAATCTCCTCTTGACAACTCTATAAAATATTGATTAAGTCTAACCAATATCACTTCAGCTAATTGTACCTAAGCACTCTGAAGATACCAGAAAACTATTACTCTTATAAGATGAGTAATTTTATTACAAACCAGGACTTGAATCAGCAAAAATTACTCTTTCAGCTCACAAAAACTTATAACTTAAGAAATATTGAGTTTTCATTATTTTTCTTCTTGAATAGTTAGAATACAAAAATTATTGAATTGAGAAACATTCTTTTCTATTTATAGTAGGATAATAATTAGGGTAGAATTTCGATTGGGAAAAGTGTCCTGACTTGTACATAATTACTTGTGTAGTTTGTTACACTAAAAGACAAATCTGCATAGGATATATGACAGTTATATATTTTCATGAGGACCAAAGACTTAGTCTTTTGTTGTCAGATGATCATCACTAAAATACTATATTATGCCAAGTTCTCAAAGTGTGAGTTTTGGCTTGAGTTTGTAGCTTTCTTGGGTCACGTAGTGTCCAAGGGCGGTATTATGGTGGACCCATCCAAGATTGAGGCTATTCGTTGTTGGTCTAGGCCCTACATCATTTATAGCTTTGTTGGGTTGGCAGGTTACTATAGGCGGTTCATTGAATGTTTTTCTTCCATTGAAGCCCCTATGAATAGATTGACCATAAAAGAGGTTCCATTTTAGTGGTATACGAGTTGTGAGGCGAGCTTTATAAAGCTTAAGGAATTTCTTACTTCTGCTCCTATTTTGACTCTTCCTGTTAAGGACGATGATTTTACTGTCTATTGTGATGCATCTGGTGTTAGTTTGGGGTGTGTTCTGATACAGCATGGCCATGTTATTGCATATGCATCAAGATAATTTAAGGTGCATGAGCCAACTACCCCACTTATGATTTAGAGTTGGCAGCAGTAGTATTTGTGCTTAGGATTTAGAGACATTATTTGTATGGGGTTTGCTATGATATGTTTACTGATCACTGTAGTCTTCAGTATATTATGACCCTGAAGAAGCTTAATTCGAGGTAGCGCAGGTGGATTGAGTTGCTAAAGGACTATGATATCTCTATTCTCTACTATCCGAGCAAGGTGAATATTATAGTGGATTCCTTGAGTCAGAAGTCAGTGAGTGTGGGTAGCTTAGCTTTTATTTCACATTCTCAGTAGCTGTTGGCTTTGGACATTCAGTCCTTAGCTAACTTGATGGTTTGTTTGAATATTTCTGACCCTCAAAGAATCATTACTAATGTTAAGGCCAGATCTACCCTGTTGGAGCAGATTCAAAGTCATCAGTTTGAGGATAGCAGACTTTGTAACATTTGAGAGTAGGTGTTGAGGGGTGAGTCTCAGTGGGCTACCTTGGATTTTGAAGGTGTCTTGAGGTTTGATGGGTGTATTTGTGCTCCAAGGGTTGGACATTTAATACAATTGATTTTTCATAAGTCTCATAACTCCTGATACTCTATTTATCCCAGGATAGCTAAGATGTATAAGTATTTGAGGCAGCATTACTAGTAGAGTGGCATGCAGAGAGATATAGCAGGATTTATCGCTCGATTTCTTTATTGCCAGCAGGTAAAGGCCGAACATCAAAGACCTGGTGGATTCTTTCAATAGCTACACATTCCTGAGTGGAAATAAGAGCGAGTTACTATGGATTTTATAGGTATATTGCCTCATAATTCGCGTGGTTTTGATAGCATTCAGGTAAACATGAATCGATTAACAAAGTCTGTATATTTTATCCCCATTCTAGTTTCCTATAGTGCAGAGAGGTTAGATCGTGTTTACATTCAGGAGGTGGTTCACCTACATGGGTTATCTATGTCCATTATTTTCGATCGAGGCTCTCAGTTCACTTCTACCTTTTGGAGGGCATTTCAGGAGGAGTTGGGGACCCAAGTCGACCTTAGCACAACCTTTCATCCCCAGATGGATGGGTTGTCAGAGCAGACTATCTAAGTCTTAGAGGATATTCTACGCACTTGTGTGTTTGATTTAGGAGGTCAGTGGGACAAGTTTTTACCTTTGGTAGAGTTTGCGTATAATAACAGCTTTCACTTGAGTATTTAGATAGCCTCGTTTGAGGCATTGTATGGTAGACGATGTCGATCTCCTATTATTTGGTTTGAGACTTTGAGGCTAGGCCTCGTGGCATAGATTTGATTTCTGATTCATTTGACCGGGTTTGAGTGATTTAGGATTGTAACACCCCGTATTCAAGTACGTGTATTGGCGTATTCAAGTACGTGTATTGGTCTTATTTATATGGAATTAATTTTTTTATTTTATTTATACCAGAATTTGCCCGTCGATGGTTCCATGCGAAGGTTATTGAATAAGCTTTCCAACGATATAAAGATTTCCAAAAATTGATAGGGTTCGTATATAATCGAGCATGTTCAAAACTATAAAACGGTGGCCGGGATATTTGGGAATAGTAAATGTGCAGGAAAATTTCCTGCACATTTACTATTCCC